>NC_134867.1:63511572-63746572 GCF_049852395.1 Peromyscus maniculatus bairdii | reverse complement strand
GCACAGGGTGCTCTCCGGCAGGGCAGTCATTGTGAAACAGGCAGAGGCTGTGTGTAGCTAGAGTTTTCCTGCCTTGCCCACAGTCAGGATAAATCTTTGTTACCCGCCAGTCCCACAGCTGCTCAGACCCAACCAAGTAAACACAGAGACTTATATTGCTTACAAACTGTATGGCCATGGCAGGCTTCTTGCTAACTGTTCTTATAGCTTAAAATCAATTTCCATAAATCTATACCTTGCCACATAGCTCATGGCTTACTGGCATCTTCACATGTTTCTTGTCCTGGTGGCAGCTGGCAATGACTCCTTCTGCCTTTCTGTTCTTTTATTTCTCCTCTCTGTTAGTCCCGCCTATACTTCCTGCCTAGCCAAGGCCAATCAGATTTTATTTATTGACCAATCAGAGCAACACATTTGACATATAGACCATCCCCCAGCACAGCCAAGTGCAGACCATCTCAGACACCTGCACTCAGGCTTGTGGTCCTAATCATCCTCTATGCGGACCTGCTGGCTAAAGCCACAAGGAACCCAAAAACGGGCTCCCACAGGGCATACAGAACATCCCATAGCAGCTGTGGGGAGAGGCACCTCTTCAGGCTTGAGTAGTTTTTCCTCAGCTGTCTCCAGGCCCCTGGGTCTGACAGTGCATTGGCCAGATGCCTGCACAGCATTCGAGTTGTTCTTCCTCACCTTCCGTATCTAACACAGGCCTGTGCATGTCATTTCCAGTAAGTCACATCCCCATCATTGCATTAGCCATTCTTGCAAACTTGTGCTGTGAGGTCATCAGGGCACCAGCTTTCTGTTCATTGTATTACATATTGGAATCCATTAAATATGGAATGTCCCAATTAGTAGAACAAAAATGGATCTTTCTGAGTACTCAAAGACTCTTGTGCTTCGTCGTGGGCTTGTGCCCAAATCTGAGGCAAATAAATAAATAAATAAATAAATAGTCAGAAATTATTCTCATTTGCTAATTTTATCTTCCTTAAAAGAACTTAAGTCCCTTTACAAATCAGTTTGAGCTGGTGCCATGCTGGGTTCTTGGCATTCACTCTTAGACCCTTATGCTTGCATGATGTTTAGACCCACCCAGCCATCTCCCTGGCTCTGCCTTTGAATTCTAATAGAGTCATTTAGGTTGCTAGCTCTAAGATGTTTCTGGAAAGTATGTGGTGATATGAAGGACATCCCACAGGTGAGAAGGTTCTGAACAATGGGCCACAGAAGAGGAGAGAGCAGACGTCTGTCTGGCAGCCAGCGGGGTGAGCATCAGGGTGACTCAGATGGATGACAGATGACCAAAGCTGGTGAGGTGGGCTGTCTGCTGAGGCCACAGAACCTGCATCTTCATGTGGGACAAGGCTTTTCATGTTGCTCCTCTCCTGGAGAGATGTCTCTAAGAGACCCCGAGGAAACAGCGCGGACGCTGTAGGGTGAGAACAGCTCGGTGATGGATTAAAGTCTTAGTGTGAGGAAGATTTTAGGTTAAAAGCATCTTAGAGAGAAGAAAATAGTTTTTCTTAGAGAGAAGAAAAGTCAGGTGGGAAAGTGATTGGCAGGGTGAAATAATGCCTGCAAATTTAAACATTCTTAGTTTGAGATACTATCATGGTCTCCAGGTGGGAATGCTGAGTAGAAGGTGGTGAGAGACACAGAACTTGGGGATAAATGAGTCATTGGGATGACCCAAAGGCCACCAGCCAGGCCCTTGTCTTGAGGTCCTGTCCCTTCCCTATAGGGCTGCCCTGGAGATCAGGCTCAGAGAAAACTGCAGATCCAAACCATAGCACCGTGTCTTTCCCAAGCTGCACACCATCATGTAGGGCTTGAATTTGCTCATCCCTCCAGGACGTTCTTAGCTATCCCAGGACCACTCCACACTATCTTCCCTTAGGAGGCTGGCTGCCACTTCCAGGGGTGGCCTTGGGTAAGGTGTCCATCTGCTTTTCTCTGACTGCTGACAGCTGTCTGCTGTCAGTCTTCAAAGGCCTGTGAGCTCACCATGTGAGAACCACGTCCTCTCCGCCTGTGTGGTGCTGGCACTAGGCTCATCCTTATCTGTTAGCCGAACACAGACCCAGATGTGGTGGGTGTGAGGCGACAGGAAGCAGCAGGTGAGGTAGTCCTAGGGAGTTGTCCAAGTCTTCCAGGGATGTGTCAGTCGAGGGTTAACATTAAGGTCAGAGGTGTTCTTAGAATATCATACACTCGCAGTCAGAGCACTTGCTGATGAATCAGTGGGACAAAAAATGAAAATGAGGGACAGGCAGGTGGAGAAACTGGAATACTGCCATGCAGGCATTGTGGTGTCCTGTGGGTGGGTGGAAAGCCTGCAGCTCATAGGGGCGATGAAGAGGGCAGATTTATGCACAATCAGTCCTAGGAGGCACAAATGATTGGAAAATGTGGACGAGAGACAAACAAGAATTCCATACAAACAGAAGCTCAAAAGGTGCCTCACCCGTAAGTTACTAGACAAATAAAAATCTAAATTAGTAATATACCATTGACACCCATTAGTCAGAATTGAGTTCACAAGAATTGGGCCAGTGAGAATCCTTACACATTGTTGGTGGGAAACAGAATTGTCTCAACAGCTCCAGAAAATGAGAGGGCACTCTTGGTGTTATGGATGTCAATGCCATTCTGGGCATGCTTCTTGGACAGACTCCAACACAGCTCAGGGACATCATCGCTCAGAGGAGTCCAGCCACAGGAAAACGCATGGGTCAATGTTTCCCCAGGACAACATGGAATGGTATGCAGAGCGCCACCCCCAAAGTTTCCATCAGGGGTGCCTTAGAAACAACACTGAGTCAACACCAACCTGTGCAGCAGATTCAGCATCGCAGCCTGAACCAAGCCCAGACCGGCGATACTTCACTCGGGAGACAGTCACCACTGACAGGTTGACACAGCGTTTCTGTGTCTCGGCCCCATTGGGGTCAGGGAGGAGCGGACTGGCTCAGACATTGATGAAGGGCCTCTGTCATCCTGGGGCTGATGACTGTTTCCTGGGTGGCTGCATGACAACACTGCTCGTGTGTTAGGTACTCATGTGTTAGGCAAGTTCTTTTGTGTGTTCAGACATCAAACCTCAAACAGCTAGGGTGTGGGTATACTGGGGCAAGTTAGGCACCCATTTTGCCTATCTGTGTGGCTCTGGTATGGCTTTGTGTGCCTAGAGGCTCGGATGGTGACCACAGGAGAGCCTGCAGGTACTTGACGGGAGGTCAGCTCCGGTTCCCCTCTTGTGCAGTAGCTCAGGATCAGCCTCCTCCCCAAACAGGCTGCCTTCCCTTGACTGCAAATATGAACTTCCAGTTCTCCAGGGCCATTCTTCATAACATGAACGTGAAGACCTGGCTGATTCTACAGCCGAGAGACGCTGTTTTCCCAGCTCTCAGGCCCTGCAGCCCAGAACGCCCACATTCTCAGTCCAGTCTCCTTTTAAAACCCTTTCTGGCCAAGCCTGCTTCAGCAAGATGATCACCCCACTTTGTCTCTTCTTCAGGCTACACCCCCTCTTTCCCCAAGATGCTGTGGAGGGGCTGGGGTCCAGCTGGGACAGGGCTCGTCATGACAGGGGCTGGGAGTTAGAGTTCACCGACCACTAGGAGTGGGAATAGATCTTCCCTTAGCGGCTGCTGCAGTTCATGTTCACTTCTAGTTTCTAAAAGGAAGAGAGTGATGGACAGCCACAGAAGCAAACAGAAATGGGCGGTTTTGTCTCCACTAGGCACACAGCCAGCAGACTGAGGTCCCCATGCTGGCCACCGTGTCTTCTTGGAGCCTCGGTTTACCAGGTTTCAAATGGAACGGTGTTTGCTTTGCCTGGCCTGCTCTGTAGACCTGACTGCAAATCTACTTGGCTCCTTAGGCCAAGCTAGGCCAGGGCGAGACGGGAAGGAGCAGGGGAAGGGGGGTGTTGAGAGAGGGAGCAGGGGAGCCAGCCAGAGCAACTGAAGCCCTGTGCTGAAGGACACGGTGCCTGGAAGGGTAGCCTGACATAGTTAAAATGATTTGTGCGCCGCTGAGCGGCATCACTGCTGCAGCTCCCACATGCTTCTCAAAACAGTTCCCTGCCCTGTGAGACAGGACAGTGAAATTCTGTTTGCAAAACATGCATTTCCCCGCAGCCTCTCGACTTCACAGAAACTGGTTACTGTCTGCGTTGACTTCTGAACCCCTGGATCCTAGGAGAAAAAGAGCAGAAAAACGGCCTGGATCATCTTATGTTTCGTAGCATAATGAACATTTAAACCTGTACTAGACAGGTGCAACAATTAGTGAGAAAAAGCTCCTGGACATACAGAACTAACAGGGATCCATCTAAAAATACGTTTCTTTTAATTAGTGTGAATTTCACATCTCAAAGTCTTTGTAGAGAAACGGTTTGGCTATTATTTCTTCTCACCAACTGGGAAGTTTGAAAATAGTTAATGCAGAAAGCAGCTCAATGTGACTGCTATTTCTCCTAGTTCTTCTGGAATTTAGTGACCCGAGAAAGTTACATAACGATTTGTCTTCACTTAAAAATAAGCTCCAGTTTTGATTTCTAACACTAGTTACACATTGACTATCGAGTAATTCTGCATCCTTGCTTAACTGGGATGTCACAGATATATTTAAATGGTATTAAGAGATAAATCTAAATATTCCAAATTGGATTAAACAAGTGGTTTGTTTTTAGTTTTATTCTTTCCGTTAGTGGCAAAGTAATAAAACACAGGCAAGCAATGTCAAGATTTTGTAGGATTTTTTTCCCCCTAAAAGCCTACAAATAAATTTGGATTTTCCCATTAGAAAAATGTAAAGAAAACACATTATGTTTCCCTGAGCAAATCAGCTTTGTTCTACGATTCCATTTGCACAATGGAGGACTTGAGGAGGGAGGAAAGAGGAAGCTGAGCAACGCCTGTTTGCAGCTGATGACCTTCGGAAAGTTCAAGAACAGCAAACGTTCATCACGTTGCCAAAATAACGATGATCTCAAAGTCAGGGTGTCGAGCGGGTTGCTAAGGAAGTGTTACGGCGGATGCTGTTGTGAAGCCAAGTGGTTGCTATGATGCTGCACACGTTAGACAAAAGTCAATTACCCCAAGTACCTAGAAACTCCACCTGACCTCTCTACACACGCAGGTCGTGGTCTAAGTATTCTTGCAGCAACCGATTGCCTGAGAAACACTTGAGAATCATTTGCATTTGTTTGTTACACTGACTGGGACCTGGTAACTACTGGGGTAGGGAAAAAAAGTTTCCACACAGTCAGCTGGAAGTATTCATGTCGCCTTTGATAGGCAGCTATGGCTCCAAAGGTCAGTTTCAGGGCGGGCTTTGTGTCCCTTAACCCAGCAGGTCCCAGTCTTCATGGTCCAGTCCCTCCTCTGCCCTCTGTTACATCTCCAGGGAAACGTTGTCCATTTTTGTGGATTGATTGTTTGGTTTGCTTACAGGAGTGACCAAGAACACAGACTTTAAGGAACTTTCCATTTGCCGTTGGGTGTGTTCTGTGCTAAAACCAGTGGCTGTGAGCCCTAGGTGGTTCTGATGACCCATGAGAAATGGAGTCATGGAAAATGGGTTTGAGATGATTAGGACAGCTTAGGACTTCCTCAGAGCAGAAGTGACCAGCCTGAGCCAGGACAGCCATTGGGGAGGCAAAGCCCTCTCAGGCCAGGACAGGGGCACAGTCTCTCCACCTTGACCATTGAAGATGACCTGTAACTGTAGATATAAACCAGTTCTGTGTAGGGACAGAAAACATTCTGGAAGAATACAAGAGTAAATGTTTCATCTAAGCATTAGGTGTGGAGGTTGGGGGTTTCCACTGAACTCTTTTCCAAGTGTTTGGTTCCTTTTAAAAATAAATATGCCATTTTATAATTCCTAAATCCCCAGGCGCTGAGAAATAGGATGTGTCTGGTATGTGTGGATTTTGACTTCTTGTGAGAGAGAACCTTGCAGAGCCCTTTGGAGCCCTGAGTGGAAAAAAACCCTACCCAACTCTTCCTGGTATTTTTGTGTGCGAGTTGACTTTCACTGGGCGATAATTCCATTGCAATGTTTGTACTTATGTCCTCCCGCAGGCATAGCGATGGGAACCAGGTCTCCCCAAGACTTTTCTTTGTGTAGAGAAGCTATGTTCTTGAAATTCAAACTTTAATGTCAGTTTTTTTTTTTTAAGTGGGGCACTACATTATAGGAGAAGAATCAAAGTGACAAAATAGAACGTTTCCTTACTTTTCTGGTGACTGTGAGCAAATATTTGATATGAAGTAACTTAAAGAAACAGAAGTCTGTCTTGGCTCACAGTTAGAGGGCACGTGGTCCTTCATGGAAAAGCAGAACAGCAGGAGCTGGTCACATTGTGACTGCATCACCAAGCAAAGAGTAAACAGGAAGTGGAGCTTCAATGCCCACCCCCCAGTCACCCGCTTCCTGCAGTGAAGCTCTACTTCCCGGAAGTTCCAGAACCTTCTCAAACAGCATCTCTAGTTGGGGAGGAAGATTTTTCAACACACAGGCCTGTAGCGGACATTCCACATTCAAACCACAACAGGGAGCGAGAATGACATCTGTCTGAAACAGCGTTGCATGGTAGAAACCGTCCATTGCCTTCATGTGGCCATAGCTTCAGGAAGGCTGAGTACATGGGCAAGTCAACTGCTGGGGCCAAGCACAGAGGGTGGTCTCTGTGCTGCCAACTTCCTTTACATGCCAGACATGGAGCCTTTGCTGCAGGCAATGTGCTATCTTATATGTCTATCTGCATGTCGTTTCCATGATGATGTGCTTTCCAAGATTTCTGCAGGGTACATAAAAAAAACTATTAGCAACAAAACTTTTAATTTTAGTTATATGCTTGGCAGGCAGAGTAGAGGACAGATCCTGCCAGACATCGACATACATGCTTTACCTTGGCAGAGAGAGGAGGCAAATGTCTCTAGCAAAATGCACTCCTATTTGAATTAACCAGCTCAGATCAGCCAAGACTCTACCTCAACTTTTTGCCTTTTTGTGAAATGGGTCAACAGATTGCCCTACTGAATCCCTTCCTACTGTTTGTGTGTGTGTGTGTGTGTGTGTGTGTGTGTGTGTGTGTGTGTGTGTGTGTATGTGTGTATGTTATATGGATGTGTGAGCATGTGTATGCAGAGAACAAAAGCTGGTATTGGCTGCCATCTTTAGTCACTTTTCCACCTTAGTTTTTTTTTTTTTAGAATCTTTTTTTTTTTTATTATTTTACAACACCATTCAGTTCAACATAATAGCCACAGATTCCCCTGTTCTCCCCCTCTCGCCCCCCCCAGCCCACCCCCCATTCCCACCTCCTCCAGATCAAGGTCTCCCCTGAGGACCAGGGTCGACCTGGCAGGTCCATTCCCCCCCTCCCAGACCGAGCCAAGTGTCCCTACATAAGTCCCAGGATTCAAACAGCCAACTCATGCAACGAGCCCAGGACCCGGCACCAATGCACAGCTGCCTCCCAAACAGATCAAGCCAAATGACTGTCTCACGCATTCAGGGGGCCTGATCCAGTTGGGGGCCCCTCAGCCTTTGGTTCATAGATCCTGTGCTTCCATTCATTTGGTTATTTGTCCCCGTGCTTTATCCAACCTTGGCTTCAACAATTCTCACTCATATAAACCCTCTTCTTTCTCACTAATTAGACTCCCAGTGCTCCACCAGGGGTCCAGCCGTGGATGTTGAGGTTGGGGATTTAGCTCAGTGGTAGAGCGCTTGCCTAGCAAGCCCGAGGCCCTGGGTTCAGTCCTCAGCTCTGTTAAAAAAAAAAAAAAAAAAAACAAGGTAACTGCCACCTTAGTTTTTGAGACAGGATCTCTTACTGAACCAGAGGATGCTGATTTGGCTTGATTGGCAGGCAGCAAAGCCCCAGGGACCCTCCTGCCTCTTCTTCCCCAGTACTAGGATTATCGGTATGCACTGCTTAGTCTGCCTTCGTGTTGGTGATGAGAATGGAGTTCAGGTCTCTGTGCTTACATAGTAATGACTGGGCTGCCTCTCCAGTCACAGGCCCCACTGTTCTTTGAACACATCGGTGGCAACCAAATGAGTCAGTGTGATTATAAACCGGTCCTGTCCAGCAGGGAAGTCACTGTGTTTCTGTGGCTATTTAAATTCAACTCAAGAGAAATGAAACTTCAGTTCCTCCAGCACTGGCTACATTTCAGGTTCTCAGCAGGCGTGATTGGGCGGTGACCTCTGCATGGAGGGAGCAGCCTGAATGAGCATCCTGGTCCCGTGACAGGTCCTGTTGACAGCGTTGGTCTCCAGCAGACCGGTGACTAGACAGAGTTGCAACAGTGTGTTCCCACAGCAGTCACAAGGAAGGACAGTGGTACAGTTTCCTGTGCCATCTTACAGCAGGACACAGGATAGTCACCAGCTTTGTGCTTTACAGCGGAGCGCTGTTGACCGCTGTCACTTTACCGTGAAACGTGCACAGGGTAAACTGTGTTCCAGCCTGCTCAGTGTGTGTGTGTGTGTGTGTGTGTGTGTGTGTGTGTGTGTGTGTGTGTGTGTATGTGTATGCATGCCTGCATGTGTGTGTGTGTGTGTGTGCATATGTTTTAATAAAGGGAAAACAATATAGTCAGGGTGCTTCTTTGTCTCCAGGATTTGACCAAAGGTCAGTTTTCAGTGCTGTTCTGGGAGAGTTTAATATGTGGCCTTCAGCTGATGTCCAGAGAAAAGTGATTTAAGGAGAAAACTTATTTTTCCTGCTTTTTTTCTCCATTGGTGTTCTTTGGACTCCCAAAGCTGGGCTAGATTATCATGATGGCTTAAATGTGTGGTACATCAGCCTCAAGGCTCTAGGAGCAGGGCAAGAAAGGACCCTCCCTGGAGGCACTTAAGTGCTAGTGACAGTCTCCTGTAATCTCCTTTTCTTATAATACAAAAGTTTCAAAACTGAGTGAAAGACACTTAATATAAGTCAATATCTTATATTCTATACAAAAATGGGCCCAGATCAACTTCCTAAATTTAAAAGCTTAAACTGCAAAGACCCTAGAAGAAAAGGTACACTCATCTTTTCAAAACCTTATATTTAGTAATGGTTATTAGATAAAACAACAAAAGCAAGACCCACAGGAGAAAACAGCCAAAACAAAATGACTTCATAACAACCTAACAACCCTTGTGTTTTGAGGGATCCCCTCATGAGGGTAAAATAATAATTCATAGAATGGGAGAAGGTGGCTGAGAACTCATGTGACCAATTTTAAAATGAGTCCCGGTTCTATCTTTGTCTTTAAGGAAGGATCAAGTGATACATAAATACATGAAAATGTGCTCAATTCCATCAGCCTTCAGGGAAAGCCCAAAGCACAATGAGATACCTGTCTTAGTCTGGCTTTTTTATTGCTGTGAAGAGACACCATGACCAACTCTTATGAATGAAAACATTTAATTGGGGTGGCTGGCTTACAGTTTCAGAGGTTCAGTCCATTACCATCATGACGGGGAGCATGGTGGTGTGCAGGCAAGCATGGTATTGAGGTAGCTAAGAGTTCTACAACTTTCAGGCAACAGGAAGTCAACTGAGGCACTGGGTGGTAACTTGAACATAGGAAACCTCAAAGTTTGCCCCCACAGTGACACACTTCCCCCAAAAAAGCCACACCTCCTAACGCGCCACTCGCCATGAGATTATGCGGGCCAATTACATTCATACTACCACCCTTTCATAGCCAGTAAGAGTGATTAAAATAACCACAGATAACAGGTGTTAACAAGAGTGTGATAACATGGAAGCCCCAAACACTCTCAGTGGGAAAGAATTCAGTAAGTTTTGTGTTGCCATGAACAAAACCTGACAGAAACCACCTAGCGGAGGGATTATTCATTTTGGCCACAGTTTCAGAGGGCTCAGCCAGTGGTCACTTGACTCCACGTCTCTGGGTCATTTGTCAATTGCTGTGAGGACACCATGACCAAGAGGGCTTGTAGAAGGGTGTATTGGGGCTTGCGATTTCAAGGATTAAAGTCCGTGATCATCATAGCGGGGAGCAGGGCTGCAGCAGGCAGGCAGGCAGGCATGGCCCTGGAGCAATGACTGAGAACTAACATCTCAGTCTGCAACATGGGGCGGAAAGGACTCACTGGGAATGACCTGGGCTTTGAAACCTGCTTCGTCCAGTGACGTATTTCCTAATCCTCCCCAAATAGTTATATCAACTGGGGACCAAGCTTTCAAAAATATGAGCCTATGGGGGGGGGGTCATTCTGTTTCAAACCATCACAGCAGGTAATAGCTATTTGGGGTTACTGTTTCTCTCTAGGGGTGATGATTGCACAGCCTTGTAAATATGCTGAAAACTGAATGGTGTGCTTTTAAAGGGGCTTTGGTGTGTATATTATCTTAGGGCAGTATTCTTTGTTTTATTTTTTTCTTTTTGAGAATTTCATACATAAAAAATATATATAATTTCTAACCCTCCTTCTCACTCCAACTCCTCTACTTTCTCTCAGATTTATGATCACTTCTATAATTATATTATTACACACACATACACACACACACATGCATACGCACACACCCTACTGAGTTTAGTTAGCAGTGCTCTTTTGTTGTGTTTAGATCTGATCACCTGGAATTAGATAACATATCAAAGTTCTTATCACTGGAGAAAATTGATTCTCCCTTCCTCATTGCTTGGGGCTCTTCATCTAGGGGGTGTGGGGACCTTGTGAAATTTCCCACATCCATACTGGCATATTGACTGGTGTGATCTGTAAGTAGGTCTTGTATAGGCAGCCATATCATTAAGATTTTGTGGTGCAGCTTCTCTACCATGTCTGGAAGACACTATTTCATGGCACATGTCTTGGTCCTTTGGCTCTTAAAATCTTTCATTTTTTTTGCAGTGTTCTCTGAGCCTTGGATGTAGGGTTATGTTGTAAATATTCCAATCAGGACTGTAAACACCCCAGCCACTTAATCTTTGTATTTTGACAAGTTGGTTCTCTGCAAGAACCCATCTGGAGAAAAAAAAAAAAAAAAAAGCTCATGAGGGCTGAAAGCTACACTTATCTGTAGCTAAAAGGATAAGTTGTGTGTGTGTGTGTGTGTGTGTGTGTGTGTAAGTACATGTATACACACATATGCAGGAATAGCTCTGGCTGACTCTTTTTAACCACCTACTCAACAATAAGTAATTTTTGAGTCCCATCAGACTCAAAAATTTAATTGGGGTGGCTGGCTTACAGTTTCAGAGGTTCAGTCCATTATCATCATTTTAGGGAAGTTGAGTCACACAGAAATCCAAAGTAGAGTATCTACCTGAAATAACAGCAAAATTCTAACAGTCTGCCTTTTTGAGAGGACATAAAGGACAGCACCGCTTTTCACATGAGCTAAAGGTGCAAATTAGAAGTAGAACACGTGATCTGTAAGCTACATTTGATTATAAAAACAGTGGCAAGTTTGGAAGTCTCCAGTAGTTAGCATCTTCTAGTCAAAAGGTGTATGACATAATCTTTCAATGACATGAAAAGGGGGAGGAAAATAGCCCCCTCCGAATCACACGGGATAGTCACAGGTCTTTGCAGTTTTAGACCAACACAGCAGCACTGGGTCACTGCGGAACACCCAACACCTTCACTTCGATTGACTTCCACCCCTTTGCATTTCTGTTTTAGCCTCTCTAAAATGCTCTGCTGCAGAAGGTGAGGTACAGTCTGCAGTGCATGACCACCGACTTCACTTCCTGGTCAGAGGCAATCCCAGCCTCCAGCCTCAAAGTGTCTTCCACAAAACAGAGTAACTGTAAAACACAAAGAGCCCGGCTGGGCGGTGGTGGCACAAGCCTTTAATCCTGGCACTCTGCGAGTTCGAGGCCAGCCTGGGCTACCAAGTGAGTTCCAGGAAAGGCGCAAAGCTACACAGAGAAACCCTGTCTCGAAGAAAAAAACCAAACAACCAACCAACCAAACAAACAAACAGACAAAAAAAAAAACACAAAGAGCCCATGTGGTTTTGAAGCCAAGGACTTGAGGGGAATTGACTCAAGTGTGCAGGAGTTAAGATGCCCCGACAGGGTTCCTTGGAACTTCACGGGGTGCTTTGTGGGTTCTACACCTTGGTTTTGGGGCCGAATTGTCATCGAGGACAGGGCAGATTGAATCTCCAGATGCAGACTTTGCTGAGGCCTTCTAAAGGAGTTCTGCAGGAGGATGACTCTTGTGAGTCAAGCCACACTTGCTAGCCCACACTCGTGATTCCTGTTCAGTACAAGGCTCAGCTCACTTTGCACAGGGGGGTGTCAGTGTTCTGCTCTTCACACCCTGCCCTCAACAGCATGGCCACTCTTGAGGCTTTGCAGGGATGCCGCTTTGGAGACAGAAGCTGAGGGGACATCAGCTCAAGAGAGATTGGAATGGAGCAGCAGTTGGGAACTGAGGAGGAGGCTGCTGTGGTGGCTGTTTGACCTTTGCTGATATTTGACTGGCTCTGCTCTCAAAGATATTGGGAGGGCGTCTGGAGAATGGCTCACCAGTCACAAATCCTTGGAATCATGAGGGCAGGAGTGAGTTCTGATCTCAGCTCCCACATGACAAGCCTGTAACAAGCCAGGCCTCCTACAAGCTCCTGTAACTCTAGATTCAAGGAATCTGATGCCCTTTTTCTGCCCCCTTTGCCTACACAGGCATGTGTCTCAGTGTGTGTGCATGCACACACACACACACACACACACACACACACACACACACAAAGAAGGGAGAGGGAGGGAGAGAGGTAGGGGAGGAATGGAGAGAGGTAGGGATAGGAGGGAGGGAATAACAAATAAACAAAAGAAAAATTTTAATTAAAAACAGTATTTCCTTAGAGTCTGGGGTGGTAGTTCGTTTAGCATTTGGTCACGTACTTGACACACAAGCAGAAAGACCTAAGTTAACCCCCAGAACCCATACAGGAAAGCTAGACATGCTGGCACACATTTGCTGCTCCTGTGCTAGAGGCAGGCAGATCCCTGAGGCAGACTGGCCCGCCAGCCTGGCTTACTTGGCAACTTCTAGATCATTGAAAAATCATGTCTCAACAAAGAGAGTAGACAGAGCCTGAGGGACAATGCCCAATGTCACCCTCTGGCCAATATGTGCGCATAGACACAGGCACACACTTGTACACTTGTACCCCCCCCCCCCACAGTTTCCCCACACATTTCCTCAGGATATTAGAGGGAGTGTGCTAAAACAACAACAACAACAACAACAACAACAACAACAATAACAACAACAACCACTTATTTTCTCCCCTAAGAACTGAACTGGAATTTCCACCAATCACTTCCCCGTTCAATTGCTATAAAACATGAGAGGCTGTAGCTGAACTTCGTCGGTCTTCCTGCAGGGGTAACGATGGAACTCTGCATTGCCCATCTGCTGTGTTTGAGTTTTTGCAAACAGATTTTTTAGCACTAGAACGTATTAGAACTGGTGCAATTTCTCAGTAGTTCGGCAACAGCGTTTCTCATCACTTGAGCGCACGCAGGAAGCGTGCCAGCATCACCCTCACCTACCAGATGGTAGAACTCGGGAAGATAACTAGCCCAGGGCTACAGCTGGTGCCAGCGTGAAAGGCAGACCCCACCAGTGTTGGGAAAGTCCCTGACCTCAGCTGCTTCCATATAACTTGAGCACTGGGCATTCCACAGTTTTCTTTCACCGTTGATGATACAGAAACAGGATCTGTCTCGTGAAGTGAACACTTTATAGGAATTAGACACACTCCTCAGTAGTCTCAGTTTCTTCCTGGGCAAAGAGGGAGGTGATGAGCCAGGATAATCATTTCTGCCCAGTTGCTGTAAGGGCATAGGTTAGGACAACCTTGGGACACAGCCAACACTTTCTGAGGGGCAACTAGCATTTAGAATAAAGCCCTTAGTGCCTGTGACTCACACTACAGGAGCAATGGAGACTGGCTGAGGGGCGCACCGGTGGGCTGGTCACAGGTTCTGGACGGGCACACAGGACACCTGGAGTTCATCTGGGCCTGGAATGTTCAGTCTGTGACTCTGGGGACATTTCGATTTCTCTCTGGTCATCTTCTCTCCAACTGTCTTGAGAATGACAATTTTAGACTAAGCTCATTTCTTCCCTTATGCTTAGGTGTTTGTGGTCGAATTAGAGTTTGTTTCCTTTTATCTTTCTTCTAAGCCTTGCTTCTTAGTTTATTTCAAGTGTGTGTGTGGGGTCTATCTGTGTGTGAGTGTATGTGTGTGTGTGTATCTGTGTGTCTGTCTATGTATGTATGTCTGCGTGTCTCTGTTTGTATGTGTGTGTATGTGTCTGTCTGTCTGTGTGTATCTGTGTGTCTATGTCTGCTTGTATGTGTCTCTGTGAGTGTGTGTTTGTGTGTATCTGTGTGTCTGTGTATGTCTGTGTGAGTGTCTCTCTCTCTGTGTGTGTCTGTGTGTGTAGATTTTAAGTGCTTGAGACACCAGATACAGAGCTGGTAGTTAATACAGAGATTTATGGCTGGTCAGGGTCCTGAAAAAAAAAAAAAAAGATTGCCGAGTGCTCAGCCTTAAATGGGACACCTATATCCTATGACTTAGAGAACACCGAGGGAGGGAGGGAGAAAAGAATGTAAGAGTCAAGTGATGGGGGGGTGTCAGCCCTGCCCAGGGAAGCTAATTGCGGTCTAGGAATCGTTTTCAGTGATGCATCCATGGATGAATTTCCCAGGCTCCCATGGTTGTCTCTGCCTGCATGAGCGGCTAGACCCAGGGGTGAGGAGATTGTTGAATCTACTCTGAGAAAAAAGATGAAGAAATAACAGGATAAATGGGTAGATCATTGAATCTACTCTAAAAAAGAAAAGGGGGAAGATAAAAAATGACAAAAGGTAGATTGTTGAATCTATTATGGAAAGAAAAAAGAATATGGATATGATAAGATAAAATGGAGATTATTGAATCTATTTTTAAAAAGGAACTACTTGTTTAAATAGGATAAGTAATGAAAATTTTTTTTTGTCTGAGTTAATCAAATGTTACTGTACTGGACATTGTTAATATATATAATGGAGGTTTTTTTGTCTGAATCTGTCAAATGTTAATGGACTAGACATTGTTAATGTAATTCTTGACTGTATATATTATATATACTTATTGGATATAGTTTTTCTTGTATTAGTTATAAGCTCTTTAAAATTTTAGACAAAAAATGGGAAATGTGGTGATATTGTGTTCCCCAAAATATTGTGCACCCTAATAAACTTATCTGGGGTCAGAGAACAGAACAGCCACTAGATATAGAGGCCGGAAAATGGTGGCTCACACGCCTTTAATCCTAGCATTCCAGAGGCAGAGATCAGCCTGGATCTCTGTGAGTTCAAGGCCACACTGGAAACAGCCAGGCATAGTGACTCATGTCTTTAATCCCAGGAAGTGATGGCAGGAGGCAGAAAGGTATTTAAGGAACTAGAGGTGGTTAAGCTTTTAGGCTTTTGAGCAGCACAGTTCAGCTGAGACCCATTTGGATGAGGACTCAGCAGCTTCCAGTCTGAGGAAACAGGATCAGCTGAGGAATTGGCAAGGTGAGGAAGCTGTGGCCTGTTCTGCTTCTCTGATCTTCCAGCGTTCACCCCAATACTGGCTCTAGGTTTATTTTTATTAATAAGACCATTTAAGATTCATGCTACACAGTGGGTCACAAACCAAGAACAAAATCAAAACAGAAGGACATAGCATTGTGATGGGGACTTGATTTTGTGTGTGTGTGTGTGTGTGTGTGTGTGTGTGTGTGTGTGTGTGTGTGTTGGGGATGGAGGCGTGTATTAGTTACCTTTCTATTGCTGTGAGAAAACACTATGACCGAGGTACCTGTAGAAGGAAGAGTTTATTTTGGCTTACAGTGTCAGAAGAATAAGAACCCACTGTGGCGGGGAGGCGGGGCGGCACAAGGAAGGCATGGTGATGGGAGCAGGGAGCTGAACGCTCACATCTTCAGTGTCAAGCAGGGAGCAGAGGAGTGAACTGGAAATGTTGTGGGGCTTTTAGTCTCAACGCTGGGCCCCAGTGATGATTTCCGCCGGCAAGGATCCCACTCCTAAACCTCCCCCAAAGTGCCAACTGCAGACCTAGTTTCAAATGCCTGAGACCATGGTGGACATTTCTTATTCTAACCACTACAGGAGGGCTAGAAGAGGATAAAAGAGGGCAGGGTATGACTGTATTAATGTAAAATCATACATTATATTCATGTATGAAGCTGTCAAACAATATGTTTTGAAGAAACATCTCAGAGATAACTCTGGAAAACCAAATAGATACCACTGGAGAAACAGTGCCGAGTGTGTGTGTGTGTGTGTGTGTGTGTGTGTGTGTGTGTGTGTGTGTGTGTCTGGTGTGGACAGCAGCTCGTCAGTGTGTCAAAATACTACCCAGTTCATGATGATTTCAGAAAGAAGGAATGAAGCTGCGTGTGTTGGTGCACGCCTCTAATCCCAGCACTTGAGAGGCAGGCAGATCTCTGTGAATTTGAAACCAGCCTGGTCTACGGAGTGAGTTCCAGGACAGACAAGACTGCATCATGAAACCCAGTCTTAATAAATAAATAAAGTCACGTTTTTATAAATGTGTGCTTACTTGACTGGTAGTCTCTGCACACTTGGGTTATAGTTCACAACAGCCGGCTGTATCCCACTAACAGCCTAGCTGAGTATAAAATCTGATTTTACAGCAGGGCTGCAGGATGAGACCTTGTCTGCTGTGTCCCTGTCTCTCCTTCTTCGAAGAGAGATTTTTCTTTTGCTCTATGAAATAGAATTAAAAAAAATTAACCAAGGCATGAATTTGGCAAATGAAAGGAAATAGTATTGGTATTTTAGATTTTTTTTTACATTTATACAGTTTATTTTTGCTATAACATTTTAAAAATGGTACTTTATTTCATGTACAGCAAAGTAATTTTCTTATTAAATATCACTGAAATAGAACAATTTGATATGGTTTTAAACAGATTAGAAGGATGCCTGGCTCCTTCTCCGGTTGTTCCTTTCATGGGATTGCTGTGGCCCGTATGATAAATACGTGTTTAAGATGACCTGCGACTTGCTAGTTATTTCCTCAGCATTCTGTATTTTAGCAGTTTAACTGGAGCTGTAATTACAAAGGCTGTGACTCAGAGTCTAGCCTGTTTCCTAAGCATCTATCTATGACACGGTGCCTTTGCTTCGTGTGGATCATGATAAATTTGAGGACAAGGCAGCCTGGGGCTTCCTCTCACTTTCAGTTCTAAAGTGAAGGAAAAGTGAAGGATGTAAAAACATGGCCAGCTCAGCCAAGGACACAGGATGGCAGCAGGTTAGGGGCTGGGGACACAGCTCAGTCGGCAGAGTGTCTGCCTAGCTCGCACAAAGCCCTGGGTCCAGTCCTCAGTTAAACCAAGAGCATTCTGCTCCCCTGTAACTCCTATGCCCAGGAAGTGGGGACGAGAGTTATCGAGAGTTTATTCATATATATTCATATATATATATATATATATGAATATTTATATATTTTATATATACACCAGAATAAGGAATCTGATCCCATTACAGATGGTTGTGAGCCACCATGTGGCTGCTGGGAACTGAACTCAGGACCTCTGGAAGAGCAGTCAGTGCTCTTAACCACTAAGCCATCTCTCCAGCCCTTATCGGGAGTTTAAGGTCAGGCACAGTAATATAGTGAGTCCGGGGCTGGCTTGGGCCATATGAGACTCTGTCTCAAAAATAAATAAGGGAGTGAATGGATAAATAAATGGACTGTTCAGGAAGAAAACCAGCTGAAAGGGAACCTGTTACCCCACAGGCACGGATGCATCAACACTTTCTCTGCATGAGGTCCAAGTGATGGATTTTAAGCATGAATTTCTAAAGCATTTTAATTCTTTGTCAATAGCAGGAAAACCAGTGTATGGTGTTCTTGTGTTTTTTTCCTTCTTTACTGGCTGATGTGCTCTCTTGGGACAGACTAGGAAGCCCTTTGAAGCCAGCGGGAGCTGCTGGGGATACAAGCCCATAACTCTAATCCCTTTCTGACACCTCCAAGCAGTGCAGCTCATGACAAGCCCCGCACTGTCTATGAACTCAGTCTTTAAAAATAAACACATTACCTGCCTTGAAGGATGGAGCATCATGATGTCCATGGAGCATCTGGAACCCTCAGGCACGTGGGTAGGGCTGGCCTCTCATTGCCTTCCTCACTAGCCAGCCTCAGCTGTGCGCCTGGCTATTCTGAGTGCATCCAGAAAGACATACCACATGAGCCACTCCTGCAAACACTGAAAACCTATTCCCTGACATCCTGGAACACATTCAGGAAAGAAAATAAAATCTACCCAAGGACTGGACAGCCATGGTAGGTGGATAACAAGATTAGCTGGCCCAGGCTCTGGGCTTCTCATCTTTGAGGGTGAGAGTTGAACTGAAGAGCAGTTGTAGACATGAGAGGGATGCTGGGAAAGGAGGAAGAGAGAAGGAAACAACGCCAGGTGAGAACTTCAGCATGGAGCCCGCAAAGACAGGATGCATTTAACTCTGAGTACGGTCAGGGACAGGAAAGCAATAAGCCCAGGGCTGCGGAGATGGCTCCATGAGACAAGCAAGCAGCTGCCACTCCAGAGTGAAGACAGAGTTTGGATCCTCAACCCCACACAGTCACTCACCTACAACCCCAGTGCTCAGGAGGATGAGGCATGGGATCCCAGGGGCCAAGCTGGCTAGCCGGATTAGCCGAATGTGCCAGCTCTGAGTTTAACTCAAGACCGACCGACCTTACCTTAGTAAGCTGAGAGCAGTCTGGGAAGCACCCAGTGTTGACCTCTGGCTCCCACACACATGCCTATGCTTCTATACATACACAAACACACATCCACATGCATCACACATGCACAAGCAAAAAAAAAAGTGCATCCATATGAAGTTACTCTTCCTTTTTTACATGAAATTTCAGGATTCAAGATGGAAAGAAAATCTAAATTCCCATTTCTGAAGGGAGCGATGTGCAAGTCTTTATGGGAACCAGAACAGCATCCATGACCAGAGTAGGTGGTGTGGGAGGGGGCGGCACTCACGGAGGGAGGGGCACTTGCTAGGTAGTGACCACGCCTGTGGTACAGAGCAGCACTCAGGGTCACAGAGGTTAATCACCGCAGCAGTCCCAGTCTCTGTGGGGGACTCTTCCTGCCCAGGAGTATCACCACCGTGGCTGCAGATGCCCAAATACTGCCATTCCCTTGTTAAATAAATACACAAAAGGATGTCAAAACACCCTGCATCACAAACTGACCCTTCATCCGTAATAAACCTCTTCAGATAAAGTTTAATTCAGAAAATAATGATCCTCAGAAGCTCAGGCCTTGACGGTAGTGTGGAAGAAAAGCGGAGAAGTGTCTCTGAAAACAAAGGAATAATCACCGTGCAGATTAACAAGCAGATGTGGCAGGGAAATCAGAAGCCGGGGCGGCTTGATGGGCAAGGAGGATGCTTAATTGCACACTTGTTCTTCAATATCAGCACAATTAGCCTGGGAACACTCTGAAGTGATCCCCACAGTGCACTGGATCCTGGGTTTGGTTTCTGGTGGCTGCGATGAGTGGTACAGGATGCGGGCTGAAGAGGGTGGCCAGCTTCAGATCGCTCAGTTCCAGGCTGTGACAGAATGTGGAAAGTTAAAAAAATACATATCAGAGCTTTTCTGTAATCAGGATGAAAAGCCTTCATGGCAGGGCGTCCTTGCTCCACCCTCTGAGCGTGGTGAGGGGAGTGGGAAGCATGGTGTGGCTGTCTGAATAGGTATGGCCCCCATAGACTCCTGTGTTTGAATGCTTGGCCTCTAGGGAGTGGCACTATCAGGAGGTGTGGCCCTGTGGGAGGAAGTGTGTCACTGTGGAGGTGGGATTTGAGGTCTCCTATGCTCAGGCTAGGAAGGCCTAGTATGGTAGTCTCCCTTTGCTGCTTCAGACCAAGATGTAGGGCTCTCAGCTCCTTCTCCAGCACCATGTCTGCCTGCACGCTGCCATGTCCCACCGTGATGATAATGGACTAAACTGCTGAACTGTAAGCCAGCCCCAATTAAATGTTTTCCTTCATAAGAGTTGCCATGGTCATGGTGTCTCTTCACAGCAATAGAACCCTAAGACACATGGTAAGTGGAGAGGAGAGAAGTTCAGGAGGGAAGAAGAGGAGGATGGAGAGGCAGAGGTGGAAGGAGGAGTGTGGGGAGCTGTAGCAGGAATCTTAGATGGTCTTATTAATAAAAACAAACCTGGATCCAGGTATTGGGGTGAATGCTAGAAGATCAGAGAAGCAGAACAAACCACAGCCATCTCATCTCACCAGTTCCTCAGCTGATCCTGTTTCCTTAGACTGGAAGCCTCTCGGTCCTCATCCAGAATGAATCTCAGCTGAACTGTTGCTCAAAGCCTAAAAGCTTAACCAGGCAAATGCTTCTAGTTTCTGGACTTTACGCCTTATATACCCTTCTGCTTTCTGACATCACTTCCTGGGATTAAAGGCATGAATCACCATGTGTGGCTGTTTCCAGTGTGGCCGTTTCCAGTGTGGCCTTGAACACAGAGATCCAGGTGGATCTCTGCCTCTGGAATGCTTGGATTAAAGGCGTGTATGCCACTATTTTCTGGCCTCTATATCTAGTGGCTGTTCTGTTCTCTGACCCCAGATAAGTTTATTAGGGTGCACAATATTTTGGGGAACACAATACCACTACAGGGAGCAGAATGCTCCTGGAGACCCTGGCCTTAAATTCCACACATTTTATTCTAGAAGTAGGTTTTACTTCCTGTGCCCCATTATAAAACTGATACCTGCATTGGCCCAATACATGGATTTTTATCTATCATGTGACTGGTTGGGCATAAGATAATGTCACTCAAGTGAATTGGAAGTAGAGCAAAGGTCACACTGACTAATGAGTTTCAGACTCCATCTTTCTCCTACTTCAAGCACAACTTGGTTTTTAAATCACAGTCACACAGGGAAAACATGTAGCAGGAAACATGAAGTTCAAAACACAGTCCCAGGGGCCTGTCTGAGCAGCTACCAGTCCTCAGGGAAAGCCCTATCCCTTAGATAGGCCACAGCCAGCCCCAGGTTGGAAGTTCCTCAGTAGATTGTGGAGAGCTGACTGTCAGCTTTCCCTTCCCCACATTAGGAGTGGACAAAGACACCTGAGTCGCTGGTCCAGATGGCAGGAGACGATCCAGAGCAGCCACCTCCTGAGATAAGCAGAGCTTCCATGGACTGAGGAAGCAGCTGGTTGTAGTAACTGAACCTTCAGTGTTCTTTTCCATGATTTTCAAAGTTTTGTAGAATAGTGAAAAGATTTGAACTTACAAAGCAAAGAAATACATCACATAAGTGATTCAAGCAGAGGCTTAGAAGACACTGGGTGCTGGAAAGAGAATGTTCTTTTTAAATATCTAGATACTTAAAAGAGGTTTATCTATTTTTATTTTGTGTGTATGAGTGTTTGCCTGTGTGTGTGCATGTGCTCTATATGTGTGCAGTACCTAAGAAGGCCAGAAGAGGGCACCAGATCCCCTAGACTAGAGTTAGAGACAGTTCTAAGAAGCCTTGTGGGAGCTGGTCATCCAACTGGCATCTTCTGCAGAACTGTGACCTCTGAAGGAGTAGCTGGTGCTCTTAACTGATGAACCATCTTTCTAGCCCCTATTTAGATGCTTTATTTATTTATTTATTTATTTATTTATTTATTTATTTATTTATTTATTTATTTATTTGGTGTCTTTTAAGACAGGGTACCTCTATGTGGCCCTGGCTGTCCTAGAGCTAGCTCTGTAGTCCAGGCTAGTTTTGAACTCACAGAGATCCTCCTGCCTCTGCTTCCTGAGTGCTAAGATTAAAAACGTGTGCTGTCATGTCTAGCTTTGGATATTTATTAATTGAAAAGCTAAGCTGGGAGAATATAAAGTTTGATGATTTTTCCCTGGCATAAGTCTCCACTTGTTGTCACGCACAGCAGCTTTGATAAAGAAGATACAGTCAAACAAGAAGTCATGGGCAGGTACTTTGACTATTATTTTTATGGATTTTTGAAAATCTAGAGAACCTCAGGCTTATAAACTCTAGGGTTTACTCCAAACTGAATATATCATATTTTTCAGGGGGAAAAAACAGCTCAGACTGTTAAGTGGTCAATTCTCCAAACTAATTCATGATGCCATTATAGTAAATACATGAAAATGGTTTATAACTAGGCAAGGTGATTCTAGAAGTCACATGACAAAATAAATTGAGAATCATCCTACCACATATGAAGATATGTTAATTATAAAGCTATTGTTGTTAAAGCAGAACCATGCAGGCAGAAGACTCACATTTATCTTGTAAAGCCTGCCTCCTCCCCTGCAGACACACAGACAGACAGACAGACAGACAGACAGACACACACACACACACACACACACACACACACACAGAGTCAGTGCAGGGGTTTGTGTTTACACGTATTAGTGAACAGTGCTGGGGAAATCAGTGGTATTTAGACAGATTGATACCTCATTCACACACACACATACACACACAGTCAGTGCAGAGGTCTGTGTTTACACGCATTAGTGAACAGTGCTGGGGAAATTAGTGGTATCTAGACAAATTGATACCTCATTCACACACACACACACACACACACACACACACACACACACACAGAGTTAGTGCAGGGGTCTGTGTTTATACACATCAGTGAACAGTGCTGGGGAAATCAGTGGTATTTAGACAGATTGATACCTCATTCACACACACACACATACACACAGTCAGTGCAGAGGTCTGTGTTTACACGCATTAGTGAATAGTGCTGGGGAAATTAGTGGTATCTAGACAAATTGATACCTCATTCACACACACACACATACAAACACACACAGAGTCAGTGCAGGGGTCTGTGTTTATATGCATCAGTGAACAGTGCTAGGGAAATTTGTGGTATCTAGACAGATTGATAACCTCATTCTGTAGCCCAGGATGGATTCCTGATGAGTTCATTTAAGTGAAAGGAATATAGGAAACACAGACAAGTGAGAGTCCTCAGAAAGGCCACCAAAAGGGCCTTTCTAACTGCTCTTTAGGATAGACGGGCTCTAGAGAACAGGCTGGAATATTCAATTAAAATACTTTTCTTCATAGTAAATATATCATAAGTAGAATTAAAAACCCAAGGACAAGCTGAGGCCAGGGATGCAGTGTTCCTGGTATCCTGTTAATGTGATAGAGTAACCCTGACAAGAACTGCTTAAGGATCTAGTGTGGCTCACAGTTCCAGGGAACACAGTCCATCCCTTGGGAAGTCGCGGCAGAACTTGAAGCAGTTAGGAAACAGAGAGAGATGAATGCTTACCTCAGGCCATGCAACAGTGCCTCCGGCAGTTAGTGTGTATCTTCCTACCTCAATTAGCCTAATATAAACAACCCCTCACAGGCATACCCAAGGGGCTTGTCTCCTAGGTCATTCTAGAACTTGACACTGTTGATCATCATACATCGCTCCCATAAAGTATCAAGAAAAAGAGTTAGAGGGAAAAAGAATAAGGATGGCAAAGGGGTGGAGGACAAAGGGTGTGGACACTCAGTGCCAGGAGAAATAAGTGACCCCTCAGCCTATGCAAGAGGCCTGTATTCCTCCCCCAGATGCTGTCTTTCATATGGACATGCCTGGCAGGTGGAAGGCTGTGAGAGTTCATGCAGTCAGCGGGTGCTAAAAAACTTGCAGGCACGTTCCTGCATTGCTGGTGGAGGGCAGTTTCACAACATCCATCCAACTTGGAAAGTCTTCAAATACCTTCCCACCATCTGCTGCCTGTCACTCTGGCAGCACAAAGAGAAGCGTGTCGATGCTTATCAACCTGGAGCTGGGTTACACAGGCTGTAGGCTCCTGTCATCCGCTACCAATGGCTGCAATTCTAAAGAGTCTCAAAGACACATTACCAAGAGGTACATGGGTGTGTGTTGGATATGACAGGCAGGATGGTGCATGCATGTCTGTTTGTACACCCACAGAAATATAGAAGAAAACGGACTTCAATGGTTAGCAGTTTACAGAGTGAAGTAGGAAAGGTGAATGGGGAAAATTGGGAGAAAAACATTCATCGATGGCTTTACAGAATTAGAAAAAAAATGAACAATGTTGATGAATAATTTTCCCCAAGCAGAACATTCTAAACAATTTATTTTTAATTCTGTGTATATGTAGGTATGTGCATGTGAATTTAGAGCATCAGAGCCCCTGGGGACTGGAGTAACAGGTGGTTGTAAACCACCTAACAAAGATGCCTAGGAACTGAACTTGGGTCCACTGCAAGAACAGTAGGTGCTTTTAACTGCTGAACCACCTCTCCAGACTCCTTAACTCAACACTTTTTACTTGCTTGTTTGTTCAAGACAAGGTCTTACTACAGAACTCTGGCTGTCCTGGAACTCACTCTGTAGACCAGGCTGGCCTCAAACTCACAGAACTCTGCTTGCCTTTTCCTTCTGAGTTCTGGGATTAAAGGTGTGTGTGCCACTGCACCTCGCTTAAACAATTTTTTAAAAATAGGGCTTTAGCGAGAGAATAATATTTCTGGATGCTCTTTTCTCCCAGAAGTTCCCAGGCTTTTTCTTATCAATATTGGAAAATAATTTGTCTATAGCTCCTAGTACTTCTTTTATGTCAATAATCCCCACCAATATTGGGTCTCCCCGGTGCCTTGCTTATCTGGTGGTGCTGGGGTGACAGAGTGTATCCACTGTGGGATTTCTTGAGGATGCTAGTGCACTTGACATGTCTAGAAAGGGCTCCTGTGTCTTTCATGAACACTACCCAGAAAAATGCAGTGGAAAGCATTTCTGTGCCACAAGTCAGGGGCAGAGGAGGACTTGGTGGGAAGCATTTGCCCTCCAGGTACCCAACACGCATCTCCAGCTGCTTCTGTGCTTCCTCAAGCTATGGCTGTGCAGTCCTGTCCTGAGGGATGCCGCTCTGGAGAGCCAGACCTGACCATGTAGCCACTGTCTGTTCTAACTCCCTTGCCAAGCAGCTGTCTGGTTTCCTGTCCTGTTTATCTTTCTGCAACACCCTACAGCCCGGCTTTCCCTGCAGTTGTCCCTGCTCTAGAGGCAGCAGCTTCGAGCCTTTATAAGGAAGTCTAGACACCCCCACTCTCTGCCTTGTGTTTAAGGGAAGGAACGTTTATGATGGTCGGGTTTTTGAATGACAGCAAGTGACGTGCAAAGCGAAGCTTGATGAACAGGTGTGGTATACAAGATCATCGCAGAGCCCTGACTTCCCCAGGGCAACTGTTGGTTTTACAGGGCATTTGAGTGAGTTAATGAAGCAGTGTCGCGCCGCTAACTTATAATTATTACTTTACAACGTGGTAGGAGTCAGGACCCTGTTACAGTGAAACAGTAACCGGTAGCAGGCGATTCCTTGAGAGTGCTGTTTCATAGGGATTCAGCCCACTGTCAGCAAAGCACCAAGACTAGGGACTCTGGTTCCCTTCTCACCACCACAGCCCTTGTGGGCTGCCATGCCAGCTCCATCTTGTTCTCCATGAAGGGAGCACACAAATGCATGTGGAGAGAAGCTGAATGAAAAAGTGTCTTCAGGGAGCTCCCTCTACTTTGCCCTCCTGTGAGCATATCCAAGGTGGGAATGAACAGGCAGGGGAGAGTGTGAGTCTATCCAGGGTTGGGGTGCACAGGGAGGGGAGAGTGTGAGCATGTCCAGGGTGGAGGTGCACAGGCAGGGGAGAGTGTGAGCCTATCCAGGGTAGGGGTGCACAGGCAGGGGAGAGGGTGCCTGTGTCTTTCTGCTTCTGAGGCTCAGCACCTCAGATAAGAACACTTGGAGACACAGGTATACCATTGCTTCTGCCTCTCCAGACCCAGAGTCCACAATATTAACTAAAACATCATTATCTTTAGTGACAATTCAGTGTTACCATTGCCCTCTCTCAATTGGTGGAACACACACACACACACACACACACACACACACACACACACATACACACACAAATATATACATATTCATAGATACATATTCATAGACATACATGTACACACATCACACATCTACAAACACATTTATACACACATACACACCTATACATACATACACAAATATACATAAATGCACACATATTTATATATACAAACATACTCACACACATACTTACAAACATACACACATGTAGATGAGCACACACATACACATACATAAACACATATACACAAATGTGCATGTGCATACACACAAATGAACACACGGACACTTGAGACACATACATACACATTATTTTTTATGTATATGAGTGTTTTACCTCAATGTGTATCTGTGTGCCACATGTATGATATGCCTGTGGGGGCCCGAAGAGGGCAGAGATCAGATCCCTTGGAACTGGTGTTACATATGGTTGTGAGCTGCCATGTAGGTGCTGAAACCAAATCCAGGTCCTCTGCAAGAGTAGCCAATGTTTTTTTTTTTTTTCCAAGACAGGTTTTCTCTATGTAGCTTTGGCTCCTTTCCTGGAACTCACCCTGTAGCCCAGGCTGGCCTCAAACTCACAGAGATCCGCCTGCCTCTGCCTCCCAAGTGCTGGGATTAAAAGCGTGCGCCACCACCACCCGGCCATAGCCAGTGTTCTTAACCACTAAGCCATCTCTCTAGCTCACACCCCCTTGCATCATTTTTTGAAACAGTCTCACTCTGTAGACCAGGCTGGCCTTAAACTCACAGAAATCTGCCAGCCTTTGCTTCCCAAGTGCTAGGATTAAAGGTGTGCACTACCATGTTTGGTTCCCATGTATTCTTTACCTATATTATTTGTATGGATTTATTTTTATCCCAATTTTATAGTTAAGTATATGAAATTTGAAAGCATTAGACAATTTTGCTAATTTAGTTTTGCTAAATTACTGGTGAGGTGGCTCAGTACATAAAGGAGCTTACTGGGCAAGCCTGGTGACCTGAGGTCAATTCCCAGAATCCATATGGTGGAAGGAGAGATCCAACTTCTGCAAATTGTCCCTGACCTCCACACGTGTGCTGTGGTACATGCACACGGACATCATCATCATCTTTATCATCAACATCATCAGTACCACTGTCATCATCATCATCATCATTATCATAAACAATGTCTTAAAGGACACGATCCATCAACCTATTTAAACCACGAAGCTACTAAGGATATGCCCAGTCTACACTGGAATCCTACATGCTCCAGACCCACAGATCTAAGGATGCACCCAGTCTACACTGCAATCCAGACCACATGCTCCAGACTCACAGATCTAAGGATGCACCCAGTCTATACTGCAATCCAGACTACATGCTCCAGACCTGCAGATCTGGCTTTCTATTACAGTTCTACAAGAATCCATCCAGGTATCTAAACCAAATCATTTACACTGCATCTGAGTTCTGGCACTGATGGCCAGACAGTGAGAATAATCCACATAAAGCAGATTCAGCTGAATTCAAAAAGGTTCTCTCTAATGGTGTCAGGTGCACAGGGCCTTACACCTGGTTTCTATGGTGAGGAAGATGGATACAGAAACCTAACCATGTGAGATCTGTGCTGGGGTCTATAGGTACTGCAGATTCTTGCCACTCATTGCCAAAGGTTCAGCTACTGTCTGCTTCCTAACTCCATCCCTTAGAGCTGAAAAACTGTGATTCCAACCTTGCAGGCAGCATATTTGGACATTCCCTGCTGGATCACTCTTGGGGAGTGTTCCTCAGAAGACCCTCCCAGAGGAGCAACCGTCCTTTAGTTACCGTTTACAAAGATGTAAGTGTGCAGCTTTTTTGGTCATAGAATTCACAGGGCACCACTCCCCTTTAATGTCCAACGATGTAGCATTTCCTGTTAGCACCTTTGCAATTTCCTTGCTGTGGCTGTGAGGAAACAGAAAGACAGAGACGACAGAGACAAGAACGGCTGACTTTGCCTAGGATTCCAGAGATAGACCGGCAGCAGGCAGGGGCCACGGGGCAGCAGAAGGAAGAAGGTGGCTGGTCGCATTTCATAGGCTCGAGTCAGGCTGCAAACCTTTAAAGCCCATGACGTGACCCATGTCTTCCAGCAAGGCTCCTCCTCCTAATGATTCCAGAACCTTTCCAAACAGCATCACAAGATGGAGACTGAGTGTTCAAACACAGGTGCTCATGAAAGACCAAGAAAGTATGAGATCATCAGTGCACAGTCACACACCTCAAGTTCCCAATATATGCACAGGGCACTGTAGCTGGAGTTATCTCCATCTCCAGTCCTTCCCTGGCCAGCAGCCACTCAGACTCAGATAAACACACAGACACTTATATTATTTAAACTGTTCAGCCTAATGGCTCGGGCTTCTTGCTATCTAGTTCTTATATCTTAAAATAACCCATTTCTATAAATTTATACCTTGCCATGCGGCTTGTGGCTTACCGGTACTTTACATCCTGCTCCTCATGGTGGTGGCTGGCAGCATCTCCTGACTCAGCGTTCCATTTCCCAGAATTCTCCTCTCTCCTTATCCCGCCTACACTATACTTCCTGCCTGGCTACTGGCCAATCAGCATTTTATTTATCAATCAATCAGAGTAACACAGTCATAGCATCCCCAGCAGGGCACTCAGGTCATCAGGTGTCCACTGGGCAAAGATCAAGGAGTGGGCAGCTGGTTCCACACTGCTTGGAAGGCTGTGTGTCTCCCTCTTGACACAGATGTTCCTTGGTATGGGGCCAAGGAAACAAGTCTTCAAAGACAGCTGGGAACTTTTGGCTTCAGACTGTCCTTGTCACAACTGCCCAGCAGCATTGTTAGGACATGGTTAATCTTTTATTGGTGGTTGTTTTATTTTTTTGTGGTTTCAGGGTTTGGATCCATGGCTTTGTGTATGCTAGGCAAGTCCTCTGCCACTGGGCTAGGTCCCAGCTCTGCGGACTTGGTGAGCCTTTATATAACTTCAAATGATGTGTTACGAAGTGAGCTTCTCTCTACAAAGCTCTTTTACTTCTTGGAGTTGATGATCAATTTTAAATATAAACTTTTATTACTGAAACAAAAGTCTATTTCTGCAGCATCTAAATAAAATTGCAGATCCAGGTCTCCTGGGAGCCGTGGATTTCCTGTGCCTTCATCCTAATTCTGTGTTAGTTACAAGACGTGAGATAGGTGTTCAGATAGGAGAGGCGTGTTTGGTTTGGATCCAAGTGGGCAGTCAGCGCTGAGCTTTCCCGATTCTCAGAACGGCGGCATACTCAAGGCGAGAGTGTTATTTCCTTTCTATACAGATGGAGAGGTTGAAGTTCAGGAGCTGTGGACGAGCGCATGTAAACTGGGAATGCAGTGAATGATAGCTGCAGACACCAAGCCTGTCCCTTGATGACCTGCTAAAGACACGTAGGAAATAGCTTTTTGTTGTCCAAACCTGATACAGTAAAATGTGAACACATTCTTTCTTTTCTTTTCTTTTCTTTTCTTTTCTTTTCTTTTCTTTTCTTTTCTTTTCCTTTCCTTTTTTCTTTTCTTTTCTCTCTCTCTTTCTTTCCTTCCTCCCTTCCTTCTTTCTTTCTTTCTTTTTTTTTAAAAAAAAAAACCTTTGTATTATTTTTCTGGTAAAACCAAGTATCCTACAAAAAATAAAAACAACTCACAGGAGGAAGGGCTTCTTCTCTTGGCTCATGGAATGAGGATACAGCGTCTGTCATGACAGAGAGGCATGGTGGCAGGAGCTGAGGCCGCTGGGCACGTGGGGACCGCAGTCAGGAAGCCAAAAGCAATGGAGTATTGGGTTCTGTTTGCTGCCTCCTTTTATTTATGCATATGCGTGTCTGTGGAGGCCAGCAGAGGTTGTCAGACCCACTGGAGACGGAGTTACTGATGGCTGTGAGCTGCCATGTGAGTGAGTGCTGGGAACGGAACTCAGGTTTTCGGCAAGAGTGCCCAGCTCATGAAATGCTGCCACCCACGTCTGTGCATCTACCACTTCAGTCAGTCTAATCTAGAAACCCCCTCGCATATGCAGGAGATTTGTCGCCCATGGATTTCTGGGACCCACTAAGCGGACAGGCAGGATGGATCACAGCACCGCTTCCAAGGCTGGCTTGTTTCCTGAAGATTTCGTGTGAAATGCTGTCCTAACAGGATTAGCATTTACTCACAGCTCTGCTATTTAGTTCTCATGCTGGACATCTTCGTTTCTTCATTTGGTGCTGTGATAACATTCTCCGGCCAAAGCAACTTAGGGGAGAAAGGGTTTATTTGGTTCACAGTTCAAGGCACAGTCAAGGTAATGGTCACATGACATCTATCTGTGCATCCTAAATCAGGAACATAGAGTGGGGGATACAACCTCGACTTCTGCTCACTTTCTCCATTTTCCACAGCTCAGAATCCTTGCTCAGGGAGCTGTCCGGCTCACAGTATAGATGGGTCTTTCCACATCAATTAACTTAATCAAGATAGTCCATCATAGGTAAACCCAGAGGCTAAATAATCCCTCACAGGGGTACCTGGAGGCCAGGCTTCTAGGTAACTCCAGATCCTGGCAATTAACACAGTCACGTGAGTCTTTGTTCCTTCATACTGGGAAATGACTTGTGGTAGCTCTGGAAAGATGCTTCAATTTGTGTCTCAGAAACATTGGGGGCTTCTCTCTAGGGTCATACTGTGTACCAGGCAGAAGGTAACAGATGTAAACAAGCTTTCTGGCCCGTAGGAGCCTAGTATCCAGCAGGAAGAAGGACAAGTGAATACATACTCAAAGAGAAGTTAACTTCAGGTATTGTTGGAAAGTGAGCCAGCAGCTGACGATCTCGTACACACTAGACGATTGTGCCCGCTTGTGGCTTCTTCTTTCTCAGCACAGGGTCCCATCAGCACACCAGTCATAACCTGCGAGGCATCCAGGCTTTCCATAGTGTTCTTAGGCAGAGAGGGGTTGAATGGAGAATGCCCTGTGAGGGATCTGACGACAGAGCTGTTGCTTGTTGAAACTGTTTATCTGGGCTTTTGACATGTTGGTCTTTACTGATTGTGGTGGACTGAATGAGAATGTCTGCCCCCCAGGATTATGTATTTGAACACGTGGTCCCCAGTTGGTGCCAGTGTTTGGGGCAGTCTAGGAGCTGTGGCCTTGTAGGAAGAAGTGTGTCCCTGGGGGTGGCCTTTGAGGTTTCAAAACCCTGAGCCATTCACGGTGCCTACAGAAAAGGATGTGTGCTCTTAGCTGCTGCTGGCAGCTGCCATGTCTGTCCATTATGATGGAGACGGGTTCTAACCCCCGGCACCATTAGCCCAAATGAACTCTTCTGTAAGTTGCCTTGGCCATGGTGGTTTTTATCAGACTCTAGAAAAGTAACCAACTACACAGTGATGTCAAAGAACAAAGCAAGGGACTGTGGGGTCACTCTCCGTGTTTTCCTGTCTCTCTCTTTGTTACCGTGTTCATTCCAGTGTGAGGGGAAAAACATGTCACGATCCACATCTCCAAGGATGGCAGTACGGTAGACTCCCAGGAATTCTCAGGGATGGATGCAGTTTAGTCACTAAAAGGAAGTTTTCTAAAATTTTAATAAGTCCATAATAAATTATTGAAAGTCATCTAGTTAAAATTTAAGCAAGTTAGCGTGTGTGCTTGGGGGAGATACTCCAAGCACTACAATTGAAATTATGTCTACTTTTCAAGTTAGACTTACGAGTTCTTAGCATTCCTTTTTAAAATAAAACTAAAACTCTGCATTTGACTTAGGAAAAAGGCAAGGCTAGTCACATATGCCTTCTGTACTATGAAATAGAATTTGATTCTTGCCATGTGAGGGACACTGTCTCAGGAGACCTTCTGCATTGCGGAGTCCCTGAGCGTCTCCACTCACCCATTTGCCTGCCCTTGAAGAGCCTATTCCACCTGCCCAAGCTGCCTGGCCGCTGAGTGCCTCCCCTCTAAGTGGCTGCAGATTTGGTGCAGAATAGTTAAGATTCTAGCGACCAGAATCTGCTGAGCACCTACAATGTGGATGATTTAGTTTTACATATCATTAACAGAACATTGAATGATAAACCTAATTACTCCCCCCCCTTTTTTTTTTCATGTGTTAACAGTTGGTTTTTCTTCTCGGTAAGGTGAATTTCATGGGAAATGTATTTTGTGATTACATATGGATGTATACATACATATTCATATGTGTGCATACATACCAAATGTGGCATGAGGTGATGGTACCATTTGAATGACAGCTTCCCCACGGGAAAGGAAGACATACTGGCCCTCTCCAGGGAGGACCACGGAGCCCATGAAGCCAGCAGCTGCGGCTCAAAGGCTTCCTTTATGCTGTGTCGTTCAAGAATGCTAATTATTGAACAGGAAATCTGCCTCCTGCACCAGGGCCCTTCAGTGGCCCAATCCCAGTGATGAATCTGAGAATTTTAAACACACCCGGGGTGCAGGCATTGTAATATTTTCTTAGTGGCAGAGAGCAGGACCAGCTTTATTACTTATCCATGGCTGTATGGCCTACTCTGCTTCTTAGCTCCTGTGGGAGAGAGCCCCCGAGGAGGCAAACTCATGGTTCTTCCTAACCTAACGCCAGGAACCATGTCCTGTTGTGCGTCTTGCCTTGGCTTCTTAGGTATGTGTGAGCTCACCACGGCAAACACGCGGTGACCCAGAGGCTCCTGGATTTTCTGGGTGAGCCCTGGAATGGGGATGCCTGTGGGAATCTTGTGAAAAATCTGCATGCAATGGATGATTCTGAAAACTGTATCTGTAACTGTTTCCATAGCCGTGATCATCTTTAGCATCTTGTGCACACTTTAGCTCCCTTATCAGAATACATAAGAAGGGTGGAATGGTAGTGACCTAATGGGGGACTCTTGGAGGTTCCCAAAATTCATTCCTAAGAGAGGAGTCTGTGGCATCTTTCTTAAGAAGGTGCTTAGTGCTTATTTCTAGGCAACTGTATTGGGTCTCCACACCATGTCTGCAGGATTTCTCTGCCTGCCCTGAGCTGGCGAGCTCCTCAAGGACTCAGAGCTGTGCAGGGCTCCCCGGAGGTTAGCAAAGAAGGAACAGGGTCCTGGCTGGAGGGTCCAGTGCCGAAGGGGTCCTCCGGGTGGCAGAGTGCCCAGTTCAGGGAGTTCTGCTGGAGGCTGAAATGTTTCAAAGACTAGGCTGCCCGTAGTGAACGTGGGACCACCGGAGCCTTATTTGTACGGGGTGAGAGGTCATGAGAAAGGCACCTGTCTTTGCTGCCAGTGGCACTCTTGGCATCAACCTTTCCTTCTCCTTCTGGAGCTGCACAGGGACTCCGTACTGAAGCAAACCTGCCCATGGAGCTCTGGTCCCACCCACGGGCATTTGTGTTCACTCTTGGCTCCAACCTCTGGGCTCTGTACACCTGTGTGCTCGTTTTTCTTTTCTTTTTTCTGCCTTCAGGAAATCTGAACTCTCTCGTGTACTGATGACCCTTGGCACTGTTTTGTGTGTTCATCCATCCTTTACTTTAAAATAGATTACTTTGTTGCTTTGGGGCACAGATTTGAACTAGTGTTCTTACATTCTGGTATCATCTCCTTGGCTCACCGACCAGTGGTGCACTTTTACCTCAGATTCTTCATCTACAATGTGGTTAGTTAACCGACAGCCTTCACAGTGTCTTTGTGAAGAGGTCAAATGCGCAGCCCTGAGCCCCATTTGAATTTATGCAAATAGAATGCATCTCATGAGCCAAAGGATGTAAATGTTTGTTCTGACGCCTGTAGCTAAAGCCTAGGTTTCCTTTCCAGTTTAAATGTGTTGTGCATTTAAAGTAGTCTTAATATTCTAAAAAATCAAATTAATTAGGTAATGTACCATTTATTTTTAAGAAAAGGATGGGAAAGAAATATTCAACAGTATCAACTGTTTTCTCTAGGTTGTAGCTTTGTAGGGTTTTTCCTCTAACATTTTATGAATCTTCCAAATTTTATATAATTAACATACAGCCTATTCTCACCACAAAGGATATAAAATGTCTAAAGCAAGACTTGTAATGGTGTGAAAAAAACTTTCTTTTGCATGTGATATTTATTTTAAAACCACTAACTTTTTTAAGAAGCACTTTTAAAAGTAAAATTATGCAAGCAGCATATTAATATGCCCCAGAATCATGTGGGTTTTCAGAGTTCATGGTGTCATGAGATGTCAAAAAGTTGTAATTTTCTAAAACTTATTAGTTCTATATATATATCCTTATTTTGAAGTATGGCAATCAAATATTGAGATAAGTTGCCAAGCACCTAAATTTTCTTACGTCACCTGGGGAGTAATGGGAGGGCTTAGTGGGTGCGCGTGCCAGGCTGGTGCCCCAGTGCTGGGACCATCTGGCTGGTTCTGAGAATCTATGTGGCTCTACCTCCCAACTCTGCCCCCAGACAACACCCAGGCCCAGGGTGACCACTGTCCATCTCTCAGCTCATGTCTGGTGCCCCCAGACACAAAGAGCACCAGCTGGGCCAAGGAAGAGTATCCCTGTTTCCCAGAAAGTCCCCTGCCTGTACTGTTCCCTGCAGATGCCTGGCATGCACTGTTCCCTGCAGATCCCCAGCCTGCACTGTTCCCTGCAGATCCCCAGCCTGCACTGTTCTCTGCAGATGCCTGGCATGCACTGTTCTCTGCAGATGCCTGGCATGCACTGTTCCCTGCAGATCCCCAGCCTGCACTGTTCCCTGCAGATCCCCAGCCTGCACTGTTCCCTGCAGATCCCCAGCCTGCACTGTTCCCTGCAGATCCCCAGCCTGCACTGTTCTCTGCAGATGCCTGGCATGCACTGTTCTCTGCAGATCCCCAGCCTGCACTGTTCTCTGCAGATCCCAAGCATGCACTCCCATTCTCTGCAGATCCCCAGCATGCATTGTTGGTGTCTGCAGGTGAGGTGTTACCCTCTTGTCCATGTGAATACCTGACGTGAGCACATAAGCCTTAGGCAGGCACACAAACTCTACACTCTCTCTCAGTCTTGACCCCCACATAGATTCTTGCATTAGTTTTAAGCTATGAACATGATTTTTAGTACTGTTAATATCTCTAACAGTGTACCTTTAGTCCAGGTGCACTTTAGACAGTGCACCTAAACAAAACTTGGTGATGCTTTTGAAAATCAAAACCGCACCAAACAGTACTGTGTTTGGTTCTGCAGTGTGTCCTTTAAAATGCTGGTGTCTGGCACTGATCTGCTTCCCTCCCAAGGCTGTGTGAGCGAGGCTGTGTGAGGCTTCATTACACAGACGTGCTCTAGTGTTGTTCATCTGAAGGCTATCGAACTGTCTTCTTCCCTCTTCAGCTTTGTATCTTATAAAAGGGCTTCTGTGAGTGGTGTGCCATGCCCTTGTGCCTATCTGTGAGACCAGTATTTGATGACACTCAGTCACCAGAGGACACATCTAGACCCCCTACAGATCACCCTATTTATCTCTATGCATGCTACTGGTTTACTCTCAAGTGTTTAAACCATTAGAAATGGCTCCAAATTCTTCCAAGCATTTTTTTTCTCCCTAGACTTCCTCATGAATACTGCTCAGTGATTCTTTCCTTTTTGTTTACTAGTGGACATGACCAAATTTTCACATTTACTTATTTATTTATTTTGTCTACTTGCCATCTTATTTTTGATGTTTTTCCTATAAACTTGACATTCTTTTATATTCTGGATATTCATCCTCTCCTGCCCCTCCTGACCATACACTGTCCACCACCCCCTTTTACTGAAAATAGATTTTTTTCTCACAGAATAAATATATCCTGATTACAATTTCCCCTCCCTTTACTCCCCCCCCCTCCCCTCCCATCCAGATCCACTCCCTTTCTGTATCTCATTAGACAACAAACAGGCTTCTAAGGGATCTTGATAAAGCATAACAAAATAAAACACAGTAACATAAAGCAACAAAACATCAGAGCTGGACAAGACAAGCGAAGAGAAGGGAAGAGCCCAAGAGAAGGCCCAGGAGTCAGAGACCCACACGCTCCCACGCTCAGGACTCCCATAAAAACACTTCACAGAGGACCCGGTACAGGCCTGTGCAGGCCCCATGCATGCTACCTCAGTCTCGTGTGAGCTTTGATGACGTGCGTTTTGGGGGGGGGGGTCTTGTTTCCTTGGTGTCCTCCATCCCCTCTGGCTCTTACACTCTCCCACCTCCTCTTCCACAGGGTTCCCCCAAACCCTGGAGGGGAGGGATTGATGGAAACATTTCATTTAGGGCTGAGTATTCCAAGGTTTCTCACTCTCTGCACGTCTGGCTGTGGATCTCTGCATTTGCTCCCATCTGCTGCAGGAGGAGGCTTCCCGGACGACGGCTGAGCAAGGCGTGGACCTATGAGGGTAGCAGAGTATCAGTAGAAGTCAGTTTACTGCTACATTTATTTTTTTAGAACAGCAGTATTTGGTTTTACCTTAGTTCCCTGGGCTTTCTAGTCTCCAGTTCTTGGTCACCCAAGCAGTGCGGGGCATAGCTTCCCTCTCTTGGAGTGGGTCTTAAGTCAGATCACATAGAGGTTGGTTCCTCCCACCAATGTTGTGTTGCCCTTGCCTGAGCCTGTCTTGTAGGCAGGCCACCATTGTAGATCAAGAGTCTGTGGTAGCCGGGTGGTAGTGGCACACGCCTTTAATCCCAGCACTCGGGAGGCAGAGGCAGGTGGATCTCTGTGAGTTCGAGGCCAGCCTGGACTACAGAGTGAGTTCCAAGAAAGGCACAAAGCTACACAAAGAAACCCTGTCTCAAAAAACTAAAAAAAAAAAAAAAAAAAAAAAAAAAGAGTCTGTAGCTAGCTTGTTCACCATACATTCCCACTGCTACAAATGTCTCAGTTTAACCCTTTTTGTGCCTTTTAACATAGTTCTTAAATTGCCAGTTCCCACCTGGATCAACCATTATTTTTTTTTTTTTTTTTTTTTTTTTTGGTTTTTCGAGACAGGGTTTCTCTTTCTCTGTGTAGCTTTGCGCCTTTCCTGGAACTCACTTGGTAGCCCAGGCTGGCCTCGAACTCACAGAGATCCGCCTGCCTCTGCCTCCCGAGTGCTGGGATTAAAGGCGTGCGCCACCACCGCCCGGCTCAACCATTATTTTTATGATACTTAGGGTCAAGAGCTATTTTTATATATTTTCCTCTCAGAGTTCTGATTTTTTTTTCTTTTAATGTGAAGGAGATTTTTTTTTTCTTCACTTGTACTGTGTGTGAGACACAAGATAGAGGACTGATTTAATGAATCAATAAAATATGGAAACAAATTATCCAAGCACTGTTTGTTTTAAAATACTTTGGACATGTGTCCTATCAGTGTATATATGCGTACATATGTGTGTGGGTATGCACACGTGTGTGTGTGTGTGTGTGTATGTACGTGTGTGTGTGCGCACGCGCGTGTGCTGTCCTGTGTGTGCGCGTGCATGCGTACGTGTGTGTATGTGTGTGTGTGTGTGTGTGTGTGTGTGTCTCAGGTGTGAGCACAGCCTGGCCTCAGGCCACACTCACTTTCACACAGTCCGGATCCTGGGCTGTGGCATGTGTCATCAAATATGACACCTCCTTAGGGAGTTCTGAGTTCCAACTAAGGGAAAAGGTTAAATTTTGCTTTGACATTTAAGAAACAAAATTAGTTTTGAGTGTATTTTAATCACATAACCACCTTTAAGAACTTCACACCACAAAAAAATAAAGCAGAACATGAACACATTTTATTTACTTTGATTTAGTCATCAGTTTTTATCTTTTTGTGAGTGTTGAGGCATGTATATATGTGTGTGCATGCATGTGCTTTTGTGAGTGTGCTTGTGGTGTGTGGGTGTGTGTGCACGTATTCACATGTGGTAAAACGTTTTAAATATGAAAAATTTAAGCAAATCTTTATGGGTCAACTTTAACACAAAAATTAGTGCAACTGAATAAATCTGCAGCACGAAAATCTGCTGTGGAAAGACTGGAATAGATTTACTGTGGAGATGAAAACTCAATGCCCCTGCCTCATGAACTTCAAACTTAGAGGTTATTGTCCTTTGTGAATTACTACTTATAAAAATGGATGTTGTCAACCCCCAAAACCCACAGCTCTCACCTTAAAGGGAGTAGGAGATAGTTTATTCTAGAGCCATTTAAATGACCATGGTCCAGGAACACAGATTTATGTTACTTCAAATTCGTGTTCCCATGTGGAAGCAGTTTCACAAAGTGTTATAGTATTACAGAACACAGACAGTCATAAATCAAGGCAAGTTTAAAGTACATTGGTGGGGACATCAGAGAGGGGGTTATAGCAAGATGTGGGGAGCTTCTCTATAGTCTCAAGATGCTATTGATGACCCTCTTAGTTTTGGGGTGGGTGGGAGGTAGTAGTCTACTGATGGATCTCAAAGGTTTTTAATCCATTAGTCACAGGATGTTAGTTCAGACACAGAGGTAGGCAAGGAATGGCTGTTCCGAGGGCTAGTACTAACCCAAGATAAGGTAACTGGCCTCTGGGCCTGCGACATTCCAACCTCCTCGCAGCACTACAGATCTGTCAGCCAATCTGCATCTGCAGACGCAGTTTCTCTCTCGGAGTTCTCAGTCACAATGTTATTTCTGAAATATGTAATAAATCAATTACTTTATATAGTTTTTCAGTCATTTTCCCCACTGAGACGTGGAAACCATGGTAGAAAACTTCTGTTTCAAATAGATTATCCTAGAGCCTTAGTTTTACCCTGAAGACATGCTGGGGAGATTCTAATGCATTGTCTGAAGTCCTGTTACCCTTCAGGTAAGTGCTCCTTGTTGTAAACACATACATGGACAGACACAGGCAGCGCAGTCTGCTCTGTGGGTCTGTGTCGTTTAAGGAACCTTATTCTGATGAGAGAGAGTCCACGGGACCCATCTCTAATGTATAAAATGTGAAGAATGTGACTTACATCTGTGTGGAGATTAAATGAGCCGGGCTGTCGTCTGAATCCTGACTTTTCACTTAATTAGCTCTGTGATTGACGCTAATTTAGTAAATGAGATGTTCCGATGTTAATTGTTCATTGTGCCGAGTCTCGGGGGAAGGGGAGAAAGCTAGCAGAGTGTGCAGCATGTTCAGCTCCTGCTGTGTGCACAGGCACTCGGGGCCAGCCTCTAGACGGAGGGACGGAGGCTCGGACAGCCAGCCAAGTGGTAACTCAGGTTGCTCCGGGAGCCGTTGCTCTGGGAGCCTTCCCTCAGGGGCCGGCAGACTGAGAACGCGGGCTGCTGTGGGTGACAGGTCAGCAGGGCAAGCACAGGACATACTTCCGGCAAGTGCAACTTCCGAAGAAGTGATGTCCAGATAAAACATGCGCCGCAGTTATTCACACTGCACGGATGTTAATTTCTTGATCTTTGTAAGTGTTCCCTGGTTACGCAAGAGGTTAGAAGAGCCAGGAGGGTGAGGGCACACAAGGATGCTACACTCGGGCTTTGTTGCTCATCTGGAGCTCTAAAATTACTTCAGAATGAAAGGGTTTTAAGTGGTGACATCAGGGGACAGAATGAAATAACTCCACTGCAACAAGGCATTCTCTCTGCTGTCCATGATAATTATTGACATGTGATACTCATACAATACATATGTACTCGATGAATTGGAGGTGGCAGACTTGAATGGACCAGCCAAGATAGGGAGCAGTGTGCTAGATGCTACGGGCCGCCTTTTCCTAGAAAACCAGCCACCAGGCTCTGAAATGATTTGCTGCCAAAACTTGATTCCCCTTCAAAAAGATTACAGGACCTCAGAAGAGGCATTAATTAAATCCAAACTGGACATGTGTGGGACTCCAAGTCAAGCATCTCATTTTTATTCTTGGCTTTTGTGGGAAGACTAGAGCTGGGTCTCATGATACTATCATGTTTAGAAAACAGGCTTATGTTTCAGTAATGGGAGCCTTTATTGGGTACCTGAATGAGAAGGATGAGCAGGAATAGAGGTAGACAGGGATGCAGACAACAGGGATGCAGACAGGGATGCGGAGTCCACACCTAAGAATGACTGCTCTCCTCGTGACAAGTGTCTGTTAGAGCCCTCACTGGCAGGCACATACTTCATTCCAGTTTTTCATCAGCTTGTGTGAAGAAACAGTGACAACTAGAACTTTTAAGGGTGCGCTCGCGTTGTCTGAGAAACTTCCTCCGCTGTGGAGGTCTGGTGGGAGAGCCTAGCTAAGTGTGGGAAACCCTCTGCTGATCTTGGAGCAAATTAAGTGTGGACTGTGTAGCTGCCATGACTAGCACCCGGGCTGCAAGGGAGTCAGTTTAAGTCCTTAGCATTCGCAAGTCAACCCTCGAGGGCAGACAGATTGGAAGACATCAGGATTCCTTCACGCATAGGCAAATTGGCCAACTTTGTGCTTTTTTGTTTCTTTTTCATGTCTGTGGTTCTTTTAACTAGAAGAGATACCACAGTCTAACCTGATAGTCAAGTAAGTTAGGGTAGAACTTACATTCTCTCCCATACCTATGTCACAAAGAATGAATTCATTCTCAATGTACTTAACAAAGCAGATGTGTAGGTGCATGTCCACACAAGCACATATGCACAGGTATGTCCCAAGCATGCATAATTAGCTATGAACACCCCCCCAAACACCTAACATTCCTTAAGATATAGCAATATTGATCAACTTATAAAAATTTGGGGACTGGTAAGATGGATCAGTGAGTAAAGGTGCCTGCTACTGAGCCTGAATTCCCAAGTTCGATCCCCAGGTCTCACTCGATGGAAAGAGAGAAATGATACCTGAAGGTTATCCACAGCTCTTCACACATGTGCTGTGGCACATACATACACATGCACACAACTCCCCCACCCCAAACACACACTAAGTAAAAACAGTGTGATAAAATGGTTTTGGAGTTTTATATTCTTCATTTGTTTGTTTTTGGAGACATGGTTTCTCTGTGTAGCCCTGTCTGTCCTGGAATTCCCTCTGTAGGCCAGGCTGGCCTCGAACTCAGACATCCATCTGCCTCTGCCTCCTGAGTGCTGAGATTAAAGGCATGTGCCAAACAAGAAATTTTATATAATTATTAGGAAGGCTAGTACATATTTAGTAAATTCAATCACAACCTCATCTAGAACCAAGTTTTTTTTTTTTTTTTTTTAACCAACTCCGACTTTAGGCATCTTTTAAACTTCAAATTTTTAATTAAAAAAAATTATGCTTTCTTGGCTCAAACTTACTCACCACTTGTGAATACATTGCTCGACTTTTGCTTCTTTGTCCGCCCAGATGGGTTAAGTAGACACACTTATCCATCTGCTATAAAGGTGAGAATGAGCATATGAGCCATGATAATCTTTCGGGGACCAGGACTTCAGGGGGCTACCTTTACATGCTGGTCCGATATTTCCCAGTCAGCATATAGGTTAGACATATAGGTTAGTGTAACTTAGGTTTTGTGACTTAATTTTCTGAGCCAGGAGCTTATCTTCTCTAAGCGTCAACTAAATGCTTCCTGTGAGGCAGGTGTGAGGACGAGATAGTGCCGACTACCTACATGGCCAAAGAATGGTCACATTTAGGATGACTGACGTGACTTGAACCAAGACAACATGGCTTCATTGGAATCCCGTGTTCTTTCATACCTAGATGCCAACATTGATCATATTTCACATTCTGTCCAAATATACAAAAAACACATCAGAGAAGCTGAAATGCCGTCTCCAGGGAGAATCATTTTTCTTGCCATTTATGATTGTGTGAATGTAGAGCCACATGTTGCTGATTTTTTCAAAAGGTGTGTCCATTTACGAATAAATCTTCCTGTATGTCTCTAATCAATTTCCTTCCTTCTCTCTCTGTGAGAAATCACCAGCTGGGGCTGGAGAGTTGGTTGTGGTTATGAGCTGGCTGCTCTTGCAGAGGACTTGGTTCTAATTCCCAGCACCCACTTGGCAGCTCACATCTGTCTGTAACTCCAGTCTCAGGGGATGAATCCAGTGCCCTCTTCTGACCTCTGCAGGCACCAGGCATGCACTTGGTGCACACACATATATTCAGGAAAAACATACACACACATAAAATAATAGAATAAATGCATCTTTAAAAGAAATCACTAACCCAATTTAGCAGTTTTCATTCAACACATAATTTTAAACTTTTTTTTAATTTTTAAGATTATATTATAATTACAATATTTCTTCCTTCCATTTTCCTCCTTCTAAACCCTCCCATATAACCCTCTCCACTCTACTTCAAACTCATAGCCTCTTTTTTGTTATTGCGGGAGTCTATGTAAATACATATATATTCCTGAACACAACCTGTTCAGTCCACATAGTGTTTCTTGTATGTGTATTTCCAGGGCTGACCATTGGCACTGGACAACCAATTGGCGTGCTCTTCCCTGGGGAGGACCACCTCTCCTGCTCCCAGCTTTCCTCAGTTGCCCACAGTTCTTTGCGCAGGGTTGAGGCCTCGTGGGCTTTTCCCCATTTGCTTTGGCATGTCTACTGGTGTCATCCTTGTTCAGCTCATATTTGTACGTATCTGTGGAGAGTGGAGAAGCCCTGAGTGAGTGAAGCCCTGAGTGAGTGAAGCCCTGAGTGAGTGAAGCCCTGAGTGAATGTGCTTTGTTGACCTGGGCACAGCCATGCTGATAAGCAATTGACAGAGTCATTACCCATACAGGCCAGGCTCAGGAGGCGTGACAAAGCCTTCCCCAGGAGTCCCAGTGTCTATGAATAAGTGACCCGTGGGTGCAAAGACTAGCAGTTACAGCCTGCTCTCATGGACGGTTACAGCCCGAGACTGTTCCCTACAGAGACCTGGTGGAGACTAGCTACCCCGCCCCTGTGCTGTCCCTAATTACAGCCTGAGGTTCCAGGTCGATGGGGCAGCAGACACCACCCAACTCAGCTGTGTGTCTGTGCTTCCTTTATCATCCCCTAGCTGCCTGTAGTCAGGGTTCCAAGACTCAAGCTGTGCGGGTCACAGTACATGTCCCTGTGTGATATGTGATACAGTTGTACATTCTTTTAAATATCATTAAGTGGAATCTTTTTTTCTTTTTTCTTTTTTTTTTTTTTCTTTTTGGTTTTCTGAGACAGGGTTTCTCTGTGTAGCTTTGCGCCTTTCCCGGACCTCACTCTGTAGACCAGGCTGGCCTTGAACTCGCAGTGATCTGCCTGGCTCTGCCTCCCGAGTGCTGGGATTAAAGGCGTGCGCCACCACCGCCTGGCTTCTAAGTGGCATCTTAAGAAAATTGTCAAGTAGAATTGTTGGGTATTCACATGGTTTACAGACCAAATCAGTCTTAAAAATAATTGTATTAACTTAATTTCCACCAACCGTTTCTCATGTTGCAAGTCTTTGTGAACATTTGAATTTGTCAGATTTTACCCACCCAATAAATATAAAATAGCACCTCTTTTTGTTTTAGCCAACCAGTGGTAATCATAAACACAGCATCTCTGATAATAACAAAGCTGGATAATTTTAAAATTAATTTTTCCAGGAAGTTCTTTCCAGGCACGTATGTGTACATGGAAGAAGACACACAGCATGGTGTTTTGATATGTCCACATGATATAATTACCAGTCAAGCTAACTGCATTCATTATTTTTCTTGTCACTGAGATCTAGGAGGTAAGACATAGTGTGGTTTCAGAGAGATCAGCCCACCACAGCCCGGCGGGTGGGGAGAGAAGGGATGCTGGCTGGTGCTTGGCCACACTCCCCACCCCTCTGTTTCTGTCTACTGAGTGTGGGTAGATGGTCACTGTCTCCATGAGAGGACAAGTCCTGGAGGCTGCCCTTGGTGACTCGCTGGTGGTACTTCTTGCCGGGTCTTCAGGCCTGTTCCTATTCTGCTGTGTTTTTTTTTTTTTTTTTTTTTTTTGGTTTTTCGAGACAGGGTTTCTCTGTGTAGCTTTGCGCCTTTCCTGGAACTCGCTTTGGAGACCAGGCTGGCCTCGAACTCACAGAGATCCGCCTGCCTCTGCCTCCCGAGTGCTGGGATTAAAGGCGTGCGCCACCACCGCCCGGCCCTATTCTGCTGTGTTACCTTTACCAACCGCATCTAGGCGTGGTCGCCATGTGACTGAGGACTGCTCTTCCACCGTCGTGGAGGCCTCGGAAACTCTCTCGGGGTGATTTTCCTCTCTCTGTTGGACTTCGTTCTTACTCCCGAGCAGTGGATTAAAGCAAAATGTTCTTTTAATACTGTTTTTTAACCTCAGAAATGTGAAGGTATTATTCAAATGTTTTCAGGTCTATGAAAAAAAAATATTTTTATGTCCAGACTTCATTCCTCTATATGCCTACTGTTTGTTTGTTTTGTTTTGCTTTTGGTCATTCTAAACCTTTGCCTTTGTCATTTTTCACTTAGGAATTCCACTAACAAGGAACCCGTGATGGCTAATTTTGTGTGCCATCTCGACTGGGTCACTGTGTGTCCGAGTAGTCGTTCAGATATTGCTCTGGATGTTTCTGTGATGATGGTTTGGAAATGGATTAACATTTAAGTAGGGGGATCTCTTGATGCTTTGGGCAGCCTTTACCTGTCTGTCTGAACAGAAACAAAAACTGCTCCTTCAAGCCAGAGTGCTTTCCTGTCTGGCAGCCTCAGAGGTGGGCAACAGATCCCAAGTTGTAGATTCAAATTTGGTTAGGAGTCCAGAGTCTTACTATTCTCCCTGATTATATAAGTTAATTCCTTGCAACGAATCTCTTTATATGTCTGTATATCTGTCCATTTGTCCATCTCATCTCTTATTGTCTGTTTCTCTGGAGGCCCTGACCGGTACGTAATCCAAGAGAGGACACTTACCCTGATTGCACGCCTCATATTTCTGACATTCTTTCATGTTTTGACAACCTTGAAACATCTCTCTCATTGTGTCTTTGAATCCACCATTGCCAGCAGCTCTGTTTCCTCCTCTGGATGTTGTTCTCTCTAGATATTCTCCCTCTCTGTGTCATGTGTTTTATCTCATGCTTCTTTCACAATTTATCTCTTTCTCTAGGCTGTGTTTTGGAAAACCATCCATTCTGCCTCCCAGTTTCCTAATTCTCTCTTAGGAATTTCCTCTTAGGTGCTGGATTTTAAAAATTCAGTAACTGTATTTTTGTTTTATTTCTAAAGGCTGATGGTTGATTCTTCGTCAAGCCTGCATTTTTTTAAAATGTTTTGTCTTTTGGTTATGATTGTGAATGACGTTTGTCTAAGGAGTTCAGATATCCTCATAGGGTTTTGTTTCAGCTGGCTTCTGGAATTTGGGGCAGGCTAATCTTATTTACTCTGCACAGACTCAAGCTTGCTCTCCCCTGCAGGCTGGCTTTGGCGGTGTTTCCTCTGACGTCTCTTTGTGTGAGAAGGAGTGTGTGCCCGCCCTTGCGATGTCCGTCCAGATGAACCTGCTTGGTCCTCTCAGGCAGCCTCTGGGGTACCCCTCCTTGGGATTTTTAACTTCCCAGTATATGGTCCCAGCGCCAGACAGATACAGAGAAGCTTAGATTCCAGACCCATGGTGGGTTATGGGAACTATGTGTTTATTGCCCAAGACAGTGCTTCCCCTCGAGGTACCAGGAGAGAGTCCTGTCTTTGTCAATCTCCCTGTTCTGATGGTGGATCCTTCCAGTTTGCATTTCCACATGCCTGTGGCCCTTTCAGAGTTCTGGCTTTATGTGGACAACTTGGTTTCGTCTCCCCATCCCCGCATAGATGCAGAGCCTCCAGCCAGATCCATGAGTAGATGTTAGGTTTGCCTGGGCACATTCATGGTACGTTCTGGTCCTACACAACCCAACCATAACTGCTGGTGCTTATGGTGACTGCCTGCCACAGCTGTTCTTTGGGGACCCAGCTGTCCCCTTAGGGCATACCTATACAGTAATTTTTCATCTCTGGCGCTCACCTGGTTACACTGAAGCTGGGTACAGGAAGAAGAGGTTGTGGGATGCGGTAGGTAATGAGAAAGTGGCGTTATATCTTTGAGACAGGAGAACAGTTCAATTTTCTCCTGTCAAACATCTAGGTGTTTTAATAATCCCAGCCTTTTAAAGCCTCAGACTTTTAAGTTTCCTTACATCGCTGACATGATTTCTCTTTGCAATTCCACCCACTCTGTGTGAGAATAATAAGGTGTCGATGCTCTATTCTTCTCCTGTGCTTTTTTATCTGAGAACTCTAAGCGCTTTATAGACACTGCCCTTTATCCTCACAATACCTCTGCATACTGGGGTAGATCGTTGGCTAGTAGGAGTCTGCATTATGGATGGAGAAGACCGGTCAGCTGAGATACAATGAGTCTGAACCCAGAAGGCTAGACCATGTTACAAAAAAAAAAAAGTCACGTTCAGTGAAGGAAAAGGAAGGGGCTTTGCTCTCTCTCTCCCAGCACAAAAATCTGTTCCTGGTTTAAAATAGCATATAGTGGAAGCAAAGAGCTCTCGCAGATAGTCCACCAGGAAGAGAACTTAGGTGGCAGGTTCTTTCTTGTGTACGCTCCCTATCTCAGGACCTAGTGGAGGTGGCTTTCGGGACTATCTGGAGAGTGGTCGCAGGACTCCCTTGGATCCTCTCAGCACGAAGGGTGCTTGTGTCTCAGGATTCCCCCATTACTGATTAAGGTAGGTAGGGATGTAGTCATGCACCACTTCTGGACCAACGCAGGTTCTATGACGGACAACTGGCGTGCCAGTGAGCAGTCATTGGGTACCAGGGCCCAAGAGCCAGGCAGCTAGCTGTCCAGCTCTTGTGATGAGGCATTGTCTGTCACAGGATGGAGGCAGGAGAAGCCAGCTGCACACAGTAGATACACAGACCCATCAACAGGAATGAAGCCCATGCCAAGGAAGTTCTTCCAAGTGAGCCAGGGCTGTTGGGCAGATGGAGATTCTGCAACTACTTTTTCTCCAGGGGTAACTTAAATTTTAGGCTGAACCTCACTAGGCAGAGCGGTGTCTGCTTGTCCAACCCCATCCAGTTTGCCTCTTCTGGAAACCTGCAGAGGCTCAAGATTAGAACACCAGCAAGTTTGTGCTCTGGACACTGTTCCTGTCAGAGCTGAGCTGGCCCTGAATGGAGGGTGTTGTCAGGCTAGGGCTACAGCTCAGTGGTGACTCTGCTTAGCATCAACAAGGTCCTGGGAACCATCTCCAGGAGAAACAAGGGGACCAGAAGTCATTAGATGGCATCATTAGCTGGGCTTGGCATAGGGCCATTACTTCTTGGATAGGTTTGTGTCATGGGTCTCCTGGATCAGACCATGTACTGTCACAGTGATTAGACTCTTGGGGTCGGGGAAGGGCATGTCCACATGACACTGATGGTCTTGAAAGTGGGCTCTGCTCATCTTCAGAGCTGGACACCTGCCTCAAGGCCTGCCTGACCTCCAAGGGTACGTCTGCTTACACCTTACGGGAGTCTGCAAGGGAATGGGAGATTGCTGGTTATCTATTGTGTGAAGTTAGCCTAGACCACAGAAATCCCTTAGTGTGAAGTAAGACAAGGGACAGGAAGCTATTGTCAGGACCCAGGGTGAGGTCATTGACTTCCAATGAGCCAGCTAGCTTCTCCCAAGCCTCCTGATAGTTGAAACAAGAAAGCAAAGGTAACCAGTTAGTTCATTCCCAGTGAAGGTCACTTGCTTTGTGCTCCAGGCCATGGCAGAGATTGTGGTGTGGTGATTACTTAAAAAGAAAATAAAAGAAAAGAAACACTAGTATTCTCTAACAGAGACAAATCATAAAAATTAATTTTATGTTTCACAGAGAAGGATGGGGACAAGATGGGGGTGTCCTTAGTGATAATTTCTCCTCAGATGCAGAGGCTGCTCCACACAGCCCCTTCTTACCTTGGTCCTCCACAGCGGTTAGAGACAGGAAATGTTGAGATTTCTGCTAGCACCATGTGAACAGAGAAACAGGGGTGACTCTCTCTCCATGGACTCCCACAGTGCTCCACCCATGCTCAGCGTCCTGACGACTTATAATCTACATCCTCCAAGTGGCCTTGGGCCAGCAGCTCACCTACAGCCCCTCAGTGAAAACAGGAGAAAAGGGCTCAGACTTGAAGCCCCCGGCTTAGGAGGCAGAATACTAACTGTTCCCCAGTGTCCTCTGGACCAGGAAGACGCAGATGGAGCTTAGGGAAAGAGCCCCAAGGCACACTCAAGTTGGGATCCCAATGGGGATCTGAGTGCTGCCTCCCCTCTCCATGGACCATAAGCTACGGCCTCACTGCTGGATTACATTGTTCACGAGGATACCTCCTTCACGACCCCACCGCTTCTCAGATGAACTGTCAGCTGGGTACCGAGCTTCCAGCACAAGGCTCCTCTGAGGGACACTGGCCTGAAACCACCTCTGTCTTCAGTTTCCACACAGCTGTCCTCTCCCCATGGAGGCTGCGTCAGGCCTGCCCCTTCCTGCCCCGCCTCTGTAACCTCAGCGGCTCGCCGGGCGCTCGCCTCGCATCCTGGCTTGTGGATGTCTCTCTTTTTTGCCTTTCATGCCCTCTTCTCTGTCACCGGAGTGATGAGGGTGGTAGGTCAGCAACTCTGGGGCGTGGCAGTGGCCTGTGGCCTGTGGCCCGTGGCCTGCCGCTATGGTATTGCCGTCTCTTTCGGTTGCATTTGTGGATTCGTGCTGTAGATGGAGATGACACGGAAAATGTTCTAGGATCAAATGACATGATATATATATATATATATATATATATATATATACATATATATATTTAACATATTAACATTTATTAATATATTATAACACCATCAATGCTGTCATTTATTATAATATGATATATCATCGATATATTATTTATTATGAATATATAATCATATATATATTAATGTGGGGAACTGGGAGTGAGGTATGATGTCAGAGGAAATATTACTTTTGGACTGGACTCTAGAGAGGAAGACTGTTTCATAAGAACAGCATGTGCCAAACTGGCTCTCCATTCCCTGGGGCTCCTAATTCCCCACCTGATCCTGACACGCAGTGCTGAGTGTGAGGCGTTTGACTGTTCCATCAACACCTTTTAACGGAGCGGCAGCTTCTAGTAACCATTTTCAGGAAGGACACGCAGCTGTGTGGCTATGACCTGCGTGGACATCTTTCAGTTGCGTTCGAAAGACAACTTGGCTGTGCAGACTGCTCTTCCAATCTGATATAAATGATTTCGTTATCTCCGGCTGCGTCATGATATCCGGGAGCCTGCAGTCGGTCTGATCCTGTCCTTTAAAATAACTAGGTCATTGTCTTTTCCTCCTTGCACCCTGCAGTGGCTGTGGTTATTGGATAGCAAAGATATCCAAAGGCTTTCCATACTCTGTCATTTGCCATACTAGGCTTCACCAGGGAGATGGCTTAAAAATATTCAAGTAAAAAGACTTTATGATGGGCTAGGGGGATGGCTCAGGGGTGAAGGGCACTTGTTGCTCTTATGGAGGTTCAGTGCCCAGCACCTACATGGTGGCTTACAATTATCTGTAACTCCGCTTCCAGGACATAGGGTGCTGTCTGCCGACCTCTGTGGGCACCAGACATGCACACGGCGCACATACATACCTGCAGGCAAAACAACCACACACATAAAACGAAATAATACGTCTTCAGACAATGGAAAAGTCTAATGACCATGATTTCTACCAGAAGCATGCTGAGCCCAAGCTTCAGACCCGTGGCCACCCACCCCGGGATCTCATTGTTTGAGTTTAGGGATGTTGCCTCCCTGTGGTCAGAGAGGGTAGAGCATGTTTATCGTGTCATTAATGTCTTGTATCTTGGGAGAATAGTTTTTTAAAATTGATTTCCAACTCTCTCTGAGAAGGTTCTTCAAGTAATTAACATAAGCATATTTGTTTTTTTTCATATATGTAAGATAGAGGGTAAAATTGGGCAAAAAAAAAAACTCTGCTATGTTGGGGAGATTTTTCATCTGCAGGAGTCAATATTCAATCTTACTGAAAAAAAAAATAACCAACTCAGTTTCACCAGAAATATTTAATGACGAGTCCCCCAATTTATCCTTGAATTGCTTTCGTTACAAATGACAATTCTCCTTCTTTTCACTGCGTGCTGATAACTTACACAATATAAACTCTGAATAAAGCAGAGTCTCGAAATGGAAGCATTCGAGGGGCAGCCTCTACCCTAGATCTGCCCTGTGGTTTAAATTTATATGGGGAGGTCTTCCCCAAGGCTGAGGGCACCTGCTCTGTTTCCTGCACTAGGGCTATCCCACATCTCACTTATCTGGCCTATTTACATATGACTTTAAATGCATATTTGACCAAAATGTTGCCATCCAGCAGCTCACTTTTCAGACAGTCCCACAGTCATGGTGCCAGAGCCTCCTCAAAAGGCACCTTTTGCATCATGATAACAGGCAGGTTGGAACCTAAGAGTCTTTCTGTTGAAACGGTACCATTTCTCAAACTGGGAACTTTTTTGGTAAGCATCTCCTGGGGGCCGTAAGGCCAGTCCTTGAGCTGGGCTAGTGTGGGGCGTCAGGGGCACACGTGATGGACAGTAGGTGAAGGGTCAGGGATGAGCTCATGCATTGAGCTCAGGAAGGTTCATCTGGAGCGGAGTCACAGACAGGAGCCCGCCTCTCGCCTGGAGGAGCTCCTGCCTGGCTTTCAGACGCCCTGCAGGGGGACACCTTTTACTTCAAGAAGGAGAACATCTTAAGAAACACATCCGACTCTGACTGTTGCTCCTGTCACTACACAGCTAGTGTGAGGGTGTGGGTGTGAGTGTTGGCAGGGGGCACTTTCTTAGACTGTGAGACATTTTGCCCCAGTTTTCCACCAAAATTACCAAGGCCTGGTAGTCTTTGTAGCAAAGAGAAGATGTTAAACTCTCTTCTTTCTTTCCTTCTCCTCTTCCCCTCAACCCTGCAAGCTTACAGAACAGCTTTGAAGGTTGGTCTCTATTTCAGATGAAAAGCAGCAAGTCTAAATAGAAGTGCTAGCTTTTCCTTGGACACACGGGTTGTTCAAGTCTCATGTCGTAGATAAGCATGCTAGGGTTTTCCTTGCCCGTGAGCTGTGTGATTGGACACGATGACATATGACTCCTTCATGCTCTGATCTTGAGGTCTTGCTGGGCCACAGTGGTGTCAGCCTTAGAGACTGACCCCTGAGCCGCCCACTCCCTGAGCCCCCTCTGGGGTTCTGTGCCATTTGGGTTCAGCTTTCTTTTAGTGGTCCCTCCTTGGACCCTGGGTATTTCTCAGGGATAGGCAAGGAGAAGAGCTAGCACCTGGCTGTGTCACTTTCTGAACCCCTGGTGGTCCAGCAGGTCACCAGTCCACGGGGGATTCTTGTCCATACTATTCAGTAGGTGTCACTTGAGTTGTGTGGCTCCTTCAAACTCTGCTGCAACGTCCGAGTGAGAATCGGGAGGAAGAAGGAGATGCCTCCCATCTCTACTCACATGGTTCTAGGCTTCCTCAAAAAGTCTCCTCCACAGGGCTGCTGTCTGGAGTCAGCTCCCTGGCCAGGGTGGTGGCTGCTGTGTGGTCAACATGGCTGAGAATGTGCCATGCAGAGGGCAGAGCAAAGAGATCGCACCTGAAGAGCTGGTGCATGGGACAAACCATGTCCGCCATGCTCCTTCTTCCTAAGATAGGACCATGGGATGTGTGCTCTTTAGTCTGGTTGACGTGCCCAGCCACCCCTCCACCCCCCAGCCACCCATGCCCAGCCACCCTGCAGGTGACTGCTGCTGTGCCTGGAGCCCATGTGGGTTTCTCCAGTGTGGTCCTGTGTGTAGAAATACCCTCTCCCCGAGGGAAACCGGAGCTGATTGCCAGACAATCCCCTGTAAAATAGTGGTGCACATCTCCTTCAGCGAGAGAGTCCCTGTGGATGTCCTCTGGGGGAGCCGAGACAGCCCTGAGTGAATGTGTATGGGTGTGACTGTGTCCGGGATCAATGCCTCGGATCCTGGGTCAGGCCCAAAAGGACGGCAAAGCCTGCCTGTGGTCCAAGTGCAAATTGTGGTGTCCTTTACAGCCTGAGCCTGCTCACCTACAGGGACCTCCGACTGAGGCTAGCTTACCCCTCCCTCTGGGCTGTACCTCACAGGCACGCTGAAGCGCCAGGTTGTTCTGGGGTATGCAGCTCCACCAGAGTGCACACCGCCCACCCGATCCAGCTCTTCTGCACATGTGTCTGAGTGTCTGTCATTCCCTCTGACCCCCAGTCAGGTCAGTGCTCGAAGCTGTGCGGGTCACAGCCATGTCCTGTGTCGTCGTCCTGATCCCATCAGTGCAGGGAGGGCCAGTCTGTGTGGAGACGCCTGCTCCTGACTGGTGAGCCACCTCTGACCGTAGGTAACCTTCCCGCCCTTGCAGAAAGCACAGCAAGGGAGGCAGGCCAACCATCAGCAGGTGAGATTTCGGTTTTTTGCTGATGTGGCTTGAAATACCGTCACATAAACGACGGCAACTTCATTTCCTTGTGTGTAAGACCCACTCTGTGGTTGCACAAACCCCGGAAGATCTCCCTATGTGTTACTCGGCTTCCTGTTCGTGTAAGGAATCTGTTGGTTAATCAAGACAGAGAAAGAAAAGGATGTTTTGGGCTTGTTTCCATCCGGGTAAAGCGGCAATTAACGAGGCAATTCCACATAGTTCATCTGATAGTCAAAAGGGGTTTATTTTGGGGCGACTTACAATCAGCAAAGGGATGGGTTACAGGACCCAGGAGAGGTGAGGCGCAGTCCAACTGGGTTCTCTGGAGAACTGGAACTTGGTCTGCAGTCCAGCATCCACCGTCACGAGGAACCAAGAGAGCAAGCACATTAGCATCTCCCGTCTTAAGAGGTTCCCATCTCGGCCACACCTCGGGTAGGGGCAGGTACCTAGTGGTTAGGTGCTTCAGGGGCAAAGCACAGACAACTACCCCCACATCCGGGGTCAGTTGGCCTCACTGCTTTGGGCCTGTGGAAATGTCCTGCTGGAAGCTCACGCTTATGCAAAGCTCTCAAGGTGTGGCCAGGGGACCAAAGAGAGGCGAAGGAGGAAGTGCTGAGGCCCAAATATGCCCTCAAGAACACACTCCCTGAAGACCTGGAGACCTCTATCGGGCTCCTTCCCACTGGCACCATCGGCTGAAGATCAAGCCCTTAACACACAGGACCCTTTTGTGTACATTGAGATCCAAGGTACAGCACCATGTGACTCTCGAGAGTCATTTTATTTTCCCAAAGGAAAAAAATATTTTTTTAAATGTTTTCTCGGTGTGATTTCCCCCCGAATTTGTGTTGTTTGATTTTGGTAAAAATGTTTCTTGGTTTATTTATTCTCTGGCTGCAGACAGTGGAGAACTTCTGGAATCCCTCTACTCGGCCTCCGGTTTTCCTCTAAGAGTGGGACTTGCAGGGACGGAGTGCTGTGACGGCCCCGCTGGGTTTGCTCTTCCCAGACCCTGCAACTCCACCCTCTGCAGCCCGACACAGCCCTGTGCCTTTTCTTCATACAGTAGTGCTCCAGACTTCACAGCTCAGCTAAGCAGCAGCAGCTTTATCTTCCAGACCACACTCTCTGAGCACTGCATGCAAGCCTCCCAGACCACACTCTCTGAGCACTGCATGCAAGCCTCCCAGACCACACTCTCTGAGCACTGCATGCAAGCCTCCCAGACCACACTCTCTGAGCACCGCGTGCAAGCCTCTGAGGGACTGGGCAACTGTACTCTATTCTGGTGGGTTGTGAAGACCCTGAAGCCAGAACACTAAGGCCAGTTCTTCCACCTAGTGCTTTTTGCATAGCACGAAGCTAGAGACGACAAGTTAAAAACAACATGGTAGCCCACAGCAGAGACCATGAATTAAAGAGAATCAACAGAGTGTGGAGATTAGAGATGGGCGCAGCATTATGGAGGGTGGCGGTGGATAGAAATGGTGACCTTTCTGATGCGTGCATAAGGAATAAAGCTTTAGGAAGATTGAGAGTCAAGGAGCAGTATGAACTTCTACCTCCTGTCTCCTCTCTGCTGCATACTCGAGACTTGTGAGTCCCCAGAGTGTGCACTGTGGGAAGATGGCTTCCCCCTCCTGTCCTCATCTTGTCTGCCTCTGCAGAGGCACCTGCTTCTGTCTCTGTAGGAAAGACGGTGCTGGAAGCCGATCTTGGCCATCTCTAGGCTTGCCAGATTTAATGCTTGACTCTGCACAGGGATTTTCAGTTTAGTTTTTCTTCTTTCTAATTACTGGCAGTGCACATAAACTTCATAACCTGCTCCCATTTCCCAGACCGTGAAGAAACTTAAGCGGGCTTCCATTGGTTAATCTTCTATACACAACTTGGTAGGCGTGGTAAAAGAAACATATGCTACATTTGCATATTCAGAAGCCTCTGATTACAGGAGCATCAAAAGAGACTTACTGATGTGGGTCAGAGTATAGTGAACAACCACTGTGATTTCTAGGTTCTTGTGTCCTTGAATAAAAAACTGTACATAGCCATGTGGATAGAGGCAGAAGCAGAGAGAGTTTGTGAAGAAGGGCCATGGCTGGGGGAGGACTCAGCAGTTAAAACACATCACAACCCAAGTTCTGTCCCAGGTACCCACATCAAAAGCTGGCTGTGGTTGGTGGTGAGCATCTGTAATTGCTGCATTCCTGTGGGGAGTGTGCCTGAAACTCTCGGGCAGCTGACCTGGAGTGTGCCGCACAGTGACAGATACAAGGGAGACCCTGCCTCAAAAGCAAGGTGGAAGGAGAATCGGTTCTGAAAAGCTGTCCTTTGACACACTCTCTCTCTCTCTCTCTCTCTCTCTCTCTCTCTCTCTCTCTCTCTCTCTCTCTCTCTCTCTCTCTCTCTCACACACACACACACACACACACACACACACATACACACACATGTGCACACATACAGTACACACACACACACAGACACACACACACACACACACACACACACACACACACACACACACACACGATACATGTCAGCAAGCTCCCCCATGCTATCTTATTAATCAATTTGAAAATACACTTCCAAAGGAGGAAGTAGGACAGAGCTGGGAGGAAGGTTAGAAAACAGCTCCGTGGGAAATGTCTACCACAGCTGCAGACTTCAATATCCGGGCATCGTGGGCTTGCTTGGGCTGTGCTCTGTCTGTGACAGACACCCTTGGAGTGGTAACCAGCCTTTCCCCTGTCAGTGGCTTTTTATATACTAACTCACAGCCTATGGATAAAGCCCCTCAGACCCCGCTCTTCACTCTATCCTGCCTCACTTCTAGTCTGCAGTTAGGAAAACAGAATTGCAAGCCTGACTTTAGCTGGCCCTTTCCTGAGACTTGCTTTGGACCCCTCGGCCTGTCCTAATGATGACAGTGATGGCCATGTGATTTTGCCTTGCCTCTGTAGAGCTCCGACAGTCTGCTCACTGTACTCTCTTACATAGGGCAATATTTTTTTTCTCAGTGTGGCTCAAAGGTTTCATCATCTGATGTTAGACTAAGTGACTTCTGATGTTTTGGAACTCCAGCCATGACTCTCCAAGTTTAGACAAACTCTCCGATCAGGTGTAATCGGTGTTTGGGGGAGACGCTGAAACGGGCCAATGGCAGAACCCATCTAGGAGTACAGCAAAAACAACTGATACACAGTAGCCTACTCACATGAAGCCCTGGTATCCTAACATCAATGGGTAATGCACTGCACACTTTAAGTCCGCAATGTGTGCCAGCCATCCTAGAGTAATTTGGGTGGCTTTTTCCATGCTCTGCTCTGTGAAATATTTTCTCTGTTTTCTTTCTTTCAGTATCTCATGGAAGCAGGTTTTCCCAGTTGGATAAAACCCACAGACTTACACGCAGGGGGAAATAAAGGACTAATTGAACCTTTCCTTTATTCCTTGCTTGCTCCCATGTCTTCAAAATGGGCTTAAAATAGTCAGGTAACCAGTTGGCCACACCACACATCCGAGGCAGAATGCATGTCCGCAGTATTCCCGCGCTGCCTGCCTCCTCCGCTGGGGAAGGCTGGTGCTATTCATCTCTCTGCTGTTCCTAGAGCACAGACTGTAAGAGTGGAAGCAACCACAACTGGGCTCTATTTTGAGCCATGTGAGTTTCGGAATTCAGAGCTCCTGGAGGCGACAGACACAGTGGGAATCCCTGCAGTTACTACTTCCCCCTCTGGGAGCCAGCCCTAGCCAAGCCCTTCCCTGGGCATGAGCTTGGGAGACTTAAAGAGGCGCAGACAGTTGCTGCTTTAGAGCCGGTGTGCTGCAGTGAAGGGGGGTCCTGCATGCACTCCGGGAGGAGGGCCCTCCTAGTCTGTGGACCCCCAGAAGGAGATGTGCCCCTCCCTGGGGTCAGCAAGAGCAGACTTTAGAGTTTGGATGTCACTCTAGGTTCCCCTGTTTTGCTCTCCCCCTCCTTGGTCCTCCAAGGCCCCTGGGGCCACTTGAAGTAAGTAGCTGTGTAGCTGGGTATCAGGAGAACAGAGACCAGACAAGCAGACCCCCACACACACACACAAGCCCAGGATGCTCTGTGTCGCATTTTTACTGTTTTTTTTTTTTTTAATGGGATGGAAAGTTTATTATTCAAACAAAACATTTCAGATAAGTTTCTGGGTCCAAAATACATAAAAGATTTATGAAATCAACAGACCTTTCGGTTATTTTACCTTTGATGTTCCGTGATGCTTCCTTGTGCTTGTTGAGGATAACGTGTGCCAAAGCACACATAGATGTCTTTTTAAATTTTTATTGATGGACATTTTATGTATGAGTGTTCTGCATATGTATATGCCAGAAGAGGGCATCAGATCCTATTACAGATGGCTGTGAGCCACCATGGGGTTGCTGGAAATTGAACTCAGGACCTCTGGAAAAGCAGCCAGTGCTCTTAACCGCTGAGCCATCTCTCCAAGCCCTTCACAGGTGTCTTTTTTGGTTGTCTCCACTTTGTTGAGTTTTGTGACAGGCTGGAGAGATGACATCAATTAAGAGCACTTGGTACTTTTAGAGGACTGAGGTTCAGTTCCCAGCACCCATATAGTAGCTCACAGTCATCTGTAACTCCAGTTTCAGGGGACCCAACACCCTGTTCTGGTTTCCACAGCCACTGCATATATATGATACATACATACATTCAAGCAAAAACACTTACACACATAAAAATAAAAATAAATAAATCTTTCATAACAGCCAAAGATAGAAGCACCATAATGCCCCCCTCCCCCACATGGCTGAATCAACAAACACATCATGGTCTATACAGAAAATGGAACATTACTCTCCCTTGAAAAGGAAAATGCTGACTGGCTACAACAGCAAAGAGTCTTGAAAAGAGTATGAAGGAGAATGATTCAATCACTCCAAAGACAAATGCAGAAAAAGAAAGAAAGAAAGAAAGAAAGAAAGAAAGAAAGAAAGAAAGAAAGAAAGAAAGAAAGAAAGAAAGAAAGAAAGAAAGAAAAGAAAGAAAAAAAGAAAGAATGAATGAATGAATGAATAGTGGTTTAAATATTTTGGTCCAGAGCTATTTCATTCCATTCAGACATCTCAAACAACACCGGACAACCCCTTCCCTTTCATCTTGAAGGAATCTGCTCCCATCTCCTTTGCCAAAGTGCCAAGGACAAGTCTTCCAGTCCATGCTCCTGTGGGCTGAACGCAGTACCATCCATCATGAGTCTGTCTTCAGACCAGCTCATCTCCCAAGGATTTCATTCTACCATATCTGTGTCACTCCTGGGTGTCAGGAAGGACTCCCATTCTTAGTGAACAGTTCAGTTCAGAGGACTTTAGCCTTTGCTGGGTTCATTCTCTGCAGCCTTGGCTAGAACCCGGACTCGAACCCAGACACGGCACTAGGCTACATAAGTCCATACTAGAGCTTGCTCTGAGGCTCTGAGCCTGCTGGAGGTCTTTTTTTTTTTTTTTTTTTTTTTTTTTTTAGAACACATCTGCTCTTGGTTATTGTCAGGAGGGGGACTCAGAGGCTTCCAGGGACTTGAATGGTGAACTTGAACTCCTATCAAGTTCTTGTGGAGGCCAGAAAGAGACATGATGATCTGGCAGACAGAATTAGGGCAGGGAGTGACCTGAAGCACTCTCTGGTGTACCTCCACCTGGAGGAGACTCTGTCAGAAGGTTAGCGCCGGGCCACACTCTTTACAGCAGTGCCCAGGAAGAAAGTTCCTGCTGTTGTAGAGTGAGTGACCGCTTGCACACTGAGAGGGACTCAGAGTATGCACAAATTTTATGTATGTGTGTATGTGTGTGGATACATGTGGGTAAGTGTGTGTGCTCCTCTGTGTGTACACATATGCGTCCACGTGTGCACACCTCTCTTCATCTCTCCTCCCTCCTTCCCTTCATTAGCTCAGAGTTAGTTGTCTACAGGTTCCTTCTCTTCTGGAGGATTGCTGTCTTTTCACAGACCTTGCAATCCTGGGACCCGCTGAACAGTCCTTTTAGGGGAAAATGTCTAAAACCTGCATCGGCTCAAATGTAGCTGATATTTATTCGGCACACATACAACTCCCCTTGGCTGGAGTCAGAGCACCTGGGCAGTGTGTGGTGAATGGATGAGTGCTTTTCATTTTACTACTAAAGATTTTAAAATCCTGATTTTCATCGGTACAAAAACATGATGGCATGTTGCAGCTACATCTATACCCATCAATCTGCAAGCCTTGTGAGCTATTGCATGTAAGTGAGGGCATAGCCCTGTGGGCACATAGAGCCCTCAGGAGTGTTACCATCTCCCATCACACTTGATCACCAAAGGGTTCCTTGTTCCATTTGTCCCTTCTGGGCTGTTTACGTCTAGTCACAATCCAACAGAGTGCCTGCCCATGGTGTCGTTTACACCAGACCCACTGTGCTACCCCAAATACCAGTCACATGGGCCTGGGCTCTTGCCAAGGGCACCCCATCGTGCTGTCCATCCCAGAGCTCTGGTTTGCGCAGTATCTGCTCATGTAAACTAAGGAGAAAAGCCCGCCCCTTATCCACTCCACTCACAGGCTGTGATCAGGGGAATGGGTTCACACCCTAAACGTTTGAGCTCCAGAGCCTCAGCCTCTGTGTTCACACACAATTTCTTTCTTGGTGTCCCTGGCTTGGGACTGAGTCACAAGAAGCTGACATGTATATACAGAAGAGCCATTGCCACCTCCAGCCTTGGGGACTGCGTCTGGTTGGTCACAGGGAAACTCCTGTACCATTAATGGATGAGTCAATGGCTATTCCTTTTGCAATTGAGCTCCTGTTCCTTCCTCTCTGATGATAGATAGACCAGCATAGTCCCAAGACACAGTCTATGTCATAATCCTGAGGAGATTCCTCCCTGTACCTGGTGGCAGTGTCGGGTCCTCAGTGTGATCTCCTGGCTCCCCTGAGCACCTTGAATCATGGTAGCTTTGGTTCACTTATATGGTCCAAATTTTTCATGGCTGATTTTTAACCTTTACCCACTCCTCTTATTTTAGAACAAAAGCTCAGCTTTGGTCTTTTAGATCCAGACATCTGTAAGATGCTCAGGACTTTGAAAGAAGTACACAGACCAGACACACAGGCTGGAGGCCTGGACGTACAATAATGGTGGACACGTGGTTTGAGCTCTTTCCCACGAGGGAAGAGGGGAAATTCAGGCACCCCATTCTGTAGATTCCAGGCAGATCGGGGTGGCATGAAACAGGAAACCAGAACTCTCCGACCCAAAGACTAGTTTCAAGGTTGAGGCATGTGTGTATTGTGATTGTTCCAATGATGCGGAGTCATCAGTGCTGGATTAGAGAGGAAGCTACTGTACTCCAGCGCTGGTCTGTGTAGGTACTGCAAACTCCACTCAAGACATCATGTCCATGACTATCATGGGTACATTGTACATTCAAGTTTATCCAAGTACTGTCTCCAGGATGGGCAGTTGACATGCCAACTATATTTTAAAAACTCTTACCACATCTTTTGATATTATGGAACACACTTCAATCACAGATATTATCCATTGGTGATTTCACCACACCAATACAATTCACTCTTTAGATAGGACAGAGAGAGTATGTCTAACTAGTAGCCATGTGACTTTTCAGTTTTTCTCCTTTTGTTCTGTATTAAGAGGTTCTAGAGGTCCATAACCCCTAGCACTCCACCAAGGGCCAGTCCTTCTACCCAATGGGGGATTAGATCCAATTTTCTCAAGCTGTTGAGTTTTCTCTAGCCATCTCCTGTGCCATCAGCCATTTCTGTCACATGTCCCTTTGCTGTTGCCTTCCATCTATGCCTTTCCCCCAAAACAGAGACAGATCTGCTAGCCTGCTACACCATGGTTCTCAGATTAACAGGCCCCTTCATGGGAGTAGACTCCACGGCAAACCCTAGGGGCTCCTCTGTACTGTCTGGCTTAGACATGGTGGGCACCGGTAGAGGACAAGGTTTTGATGTGTCTTTCAAATGTTAAACATTTCTAAAGTTCAGTGTGGGTTGGGCAGACTAGGCTGCTAAAGACCCATGACCTTGAATTGTGTGTCTCACTGCAGTGCTGAAGCATCTCATGGTTAATTACAGACATATGACACTCAGTATCACCAAATCACCATCATGTATTGGAGATCCGCTGGTCTGGTGGGGGTGTGGCCCATGCCTGGGCTGTCTTTCATAGGTCAGCTCAGCATAGCATGACACAAGCTCCCAGCTTCCATCCCTCTCCCCTTCATCGCGTCAACCCAACTGACTGAGAGACACACAACCCACCCCTCCCCATCCCCACTGCAAGCTGCATCCCAGAGGAGGCTCAGGGTGGAGCAGCTGAATTACAGCATCCCAGGAAAATGTCCCCAGTGAAGTACCCTTCAGAGACTTTCTGAAGGGATCCAGCTAGATATTTTCCCCCAAGGGTCTTTCTGGTCTTCAAGGATATGAGCCAATGGTTTCAGGCTGGGTTAGGGTTAGTGTGTGCACTCACATTCTATAGATATGTGTTTGGGTTCACCTTGAATCCCACCACGTGTAATGGTGTCAAGGGGGCTCCAAGTGGAAGGTGTTGGGAGTCCTCATCACACTACTATCTACACCCTATAAGACAGTCGAGATCCTACTTGAGGCAGGATGTGTTTAAGCCCTACTTGACATTAATGCCTCACCTTGTTCTTCCCAGCAGGCTGCCTCCCGTTCACGTTTAAAGGTGGGAGCAAAGGCCCTGCTCTACTGGCCCTGCGAAACCGCACAGATGCTCAGGGGCAGATGAGCAATGACTCCGCAGAAGGTGCTGTGGACTCCTGCAATGCAACAGGTATGAATGAACCCGTGATGACACCAACCTCCTTGGGACCACACTGCCGTCCCTTCCCTGCGTTCTCTGTCATGATGAGCTGAGACCTCATGAGCAAAGTGCCCAGGAGAGTTCCCTACAGCCTAGAGGGGCATCGCTGCAGAGTGATGTTAGAAAGGGACTGGAAACAGAGGAGTGGTCTTACCCGGATTTCTGAAGCACTTTGAATGGCTTCTTATGTTCTGAAGTTGGAACAGGCACCTTCTCGACAAATGCAACCATCAAATTAGTAATTTAGCCTAACAGTGGGGGTCGTTCTCACTCACCAACAAAAAGAGTAGTGTGAAGATAATGTCCACAATTTACACCTGACGGCTTTATTGCTAAACCAAGTATTGGCAAAAATGCTCTTAATTTAATCTCTTCCTAAAACTATAGACTATCAGAACCTTAAAAATAAGTTCCCCAAATGCAGGATGGATATCACTTTTTGTTCTAGGGTAGAGAACAAGGGACCCTCTTTTGTGTGGCTTTTGTATATGAGGGATGTAAACTTAAGCGTACCCACTCCGTGATTGAACAAAGACATGATCCCACCCAAGTCTAGCTGGGTGAACCAATACATTATTGAAGTTACTTAACAGAAGCATGAGAGACTCCAGGACAGCTACATCCATGAAAAGCCCACTCCAGCGTAGGCTTCTGACTCAAAACATTGGCTTCCCTGGAGCTCTCTGCCCGACTGGCAGGCAGCTCAGCCAGAGGGTCTTCTCTCTCCAACTGCTTACTGCTTCGAGGAAGTATAGCATGTGAATCTTTTAAATGTCCAAGCATCCTCGGTCAGGAGGGAATGCTCCAATTATTAACATTAAATATTAACCGCTATTCAGCACCAACTTCAAAGGAATGTGTGTGATTAGGAACCACTGATGCCCTCAGCTCTCTTCTTGCATGTGACTATGAAAACCATGTCTTTTGCACATGGCCACAGAGGCCTCTGGTTAGTCGAGTGTACCCCACTGGCTCCTTCTCTTGTAAATACTGTTTTAGCACCTTCTCTACATGGAGTGTTCCTCACGGGGCAGGAGACAGTCCTCGCCTCCAGCATTGCCCGCCACCTGGAGCATGTGACACCAAGGGAGAGAACATGTGCTGTATTTCAGAGACTGAGCAGTGTCCTGAAGAAAGACAAGTTCATAAGAGGTCCAGTGGCCAGGGCAGTGCAGGAGAGCTGCAGGCAGGGATGGTCCCAGATCTCTGGCTGAGTGAGTGGAGCCTGAGCACAGCCCTGGGCAGATGTAGAGGAGAGCATCCTGGCCACCGATGAGAGCCAATGTCGAGACCAAAGGCCAATCTGTCTTAGCCAGTTCAGAGGAGGTAAGGTGGCCAAGCCTCACAAGGTGAGCAAACATGGAGTGGAGACCATAGCGCCATAGGTGTGGAGAGGAGCAAGACCCTGCAGTCCTCAGAGGACATGGGAGTTGGGGAAGTATGCAAATGAGAAGCCAGTGAATGCCGTACTGCAGTGGTCATGCTGTGGAATAAACAGCAGGAGAGTGAGATGCACAGACACCCAAGAAGAAGGTAACCATTGGCAACTCAGAGAGTGGTAACCACACCTGGTGTCAGGTGACTCCGTGGAAAGAAGAGAGAGAGAAGGGTCCTTCCTGGGTAGGCTCTGCTTTGGGCTTCTGTCCTGGACTCTGTTGTTACAATGAGGAAACCCGGGGAGGATGCTGGTGTGGGAGTGGAGACAGTAACGGCTGTGCTTTAGGCATGTGGAGACGGAGGGGTCTTTCAGATGCTCGTCCGAATAATGCTAAGCAGACAGAGACGTATGCTTTCCCTTCCCTTGGCTTCCTAGAGGCGCCCAGAAAACCCGTCTTTGAAGGTTTTGTTGTTGTTGTTGTTGTTAAGGCAGTGTCTTGGATGGCCTTGAACCCACTAGGTAGCCAAAGGTGACCTGAACGTCTGGTAGCAGGCCTTCTCAGACTGCCACCCCCAAATCATGACACGGAGACTTGGTATTAATTGTGAATGCTCAGCCTTCTCTTAGGCTTGTCCCACTAGCTCGTATAACTTAATTTAATCTATTTCTCTTCATCTACATTTTGCCTTGGGGCCTTTTATGTTTCTTTCATTCTGTATGTCCTACTTTCCTGCTTCTTCCATGTCTGTCTGTCTGGCAGCTGCCTGGCTGGCTGGCCCTGGGCGTCTCCCTCTATTTCTCCCTTGTTCTTTTCTCTCATTTGCTCCCAAGCCTAAATTTCTCCTCCTACTTATTCTCTCTGCCCACCAGCCCCACCTATCCCTCTACTGTCTAGCTATTGGCCATTCAGCTTTTTATTAGGCCAATCAGGTGCCTTAGGCAGGCAAGGCAACACATCTTTACATCATTAAACAAATGCAGCATAAACAAATGTAACACATCTTTACATAGTTAAAGTAATATTCCACAACATCCTGCCTCCACCTTCTGAGTGCTGGGATTACAGGTGTGCACCATCACACTGTTTTATGCAGGGCTGGGGATGGAACCTGGGCTTTCTGTGTGCTAAGGAAGCACTCCGACTGAGCCACGTCTCAGTCTTTGAGGTTTTAATGGAAGAAAAACATTAATGACGTGGCTAAGAGCGTCAACAAATTGGGAGCGGTGGGGGAAAAGAGAAAGGCCCTTGTCTTTGATTTGGGCTCATTTGGTTCTTTGGTCTTTGTTCTGGCTCAACCCAGATCCTGAGCTTTACAGAATTAGGAGCTGGACTTTAGGAAGCTGTGAATTCATCAGAACATGAATTGTGACTGACAGTATTTAGTCCTGTTCTAGCCTCATTTCTGGGGACCCGGGCACTCCCTCTGTGCTGTCTGGGACACTGCCCAGCTAAGACATCTAGGAAGGCAAAACGAAAAGCGGAGGTTGCTTAGTGGGCACAGAAAGGAGGGGTCCTGCAGGCTCTTCCATGCCTGCCACAGAGGCATCACTGGAAGGCTCCTGTTGCCCAGTTGAGGACATTTTTCCTGGTGACTTGATTTAGCCTTTCAGAATGCACTGTTTTCCTCTTTTATAGACCTGGACGAAGTTGCGATAGCATTAGTTGTGAACTTGGCTCTTTGAGCATACCTATGAAGGACTTCTAGATTCAGATCAGCTTCTGAGACTGATTCAATTAATCGATGCGAGAAGATCCCTCTTAATTGTGGGCAGGACCACTCCCTGAGCAGGGAATCCTGAACTGTATAAAATGGAGAGAGGGAGCTGAGAACCAGCAAGCTTGCCTGGATTTGGGCAATCTCTTCTCCTCCCTCTTCCCTAGGGACCAACAGTGGGGTATCACGATTTAAATCTGGGGTTAAGTCTCAGTCTCTCTCTCTCTCTCTCTCTCTCTCTCTCTCTCTCTCTCTCTCTCTCTCATTTTTCAACTAACGTCTACTTACTGTCATTGATATTTGATGCACCATAATTCTGGCATGCAGATTATTTTAAAAGTCTATAAAATTTGCCCTTTTTGCTCAAGATGTGTTTTTGAAGACACACTCTGCTCTCAGGACCAATCTAAACTGCAGGGTATGGTAGTCAGTTTCAACTGTCAGCTGATGTAATTGAGAATCATCTGGGAAGATAGTCTCATTGAGGAGGAATTGAATTGTTTAGATAGGACTGGCCTGAGGACACATTTGCAAGAACTGTCTCCCTCCCTCCCTCCCTCCCTCCCTCCCTCCCTCCCTCCCTCCCTCCCTCCCTCCCTCCCTCTCTCTCTCTCTCTCTCTCTCTCTCTCTCTCTCTCTCTCCCCCTTTCTCCCTCCTCCCTTTCTCCCTCCCTCCCTCTTTCCTCCTTCCTTCCTTACATCTTTTCCTTTGAGATAGATCTCACTATGTAGCCCTGACTGGCCTGGAAATCTCTGTGTCAGCCAGGTTGGCTTCAAACTCACAGTGAACTTCCTGACTCTGCCTCGGAGTGCTGGGATTAAAGGCACAAATGCCACTATGCCTGGCTGAGAGATTTTCTTAATTGGATTGATTGAGATGGGAAGACACACCCTAAATATGGTCGGTACTGTTCCCTGGGTTTGTGGTCCTGGACTGTGTGGGTGTAGAACATTGAGACTGGTGTGCACACAGTTGTTACTCTTTGTCCCTGATTACAGATGTGATAGCACCAATTCCCTAGAGTCCCCAGCCCCTTGACTTTCCCTCAATGATACAAGCCTGGCTCTGTAAGATAAAAGAAACCCTTTGCTTCCCCTAAGATAACTTGATAACTTTGTCAGGGAATTTTGTCACAGCAACTGGAAATGAAACTAAAATACAGAAGAATGCTGTGGGATGTTCTCTATGTCCTGTGGGAGCCTGTTCTCGGGTTCCTCGTGGCTTTACCCAGCAGGTCTGCATAGAGGATGATTAGGACCATGGGCCTGAGTGCAGGTGTCTGAGATGGTCTGCACTTGGCTGTGCTGGGGGATGGTCTGTATGTCAAGTTGCTCTGATTGGTCAATAAATAAAACACTGATTGGCCTGTGGCTAGGCAGGAAGTATAGGCGGGACTAACAGAGAGGAAAAATAAAAGAACAGCAAGGCAGAAGGAGTCACTGCCAGTCGCCGCCCTGACAAGCAGCATGAAAAGATGCCGGTAAGCCACGAGCCGCGTGGCAGGGTATAGATTTGTGGAAATGGATTAATTTAAGCTATAAGAACAGTTAGCAAGAAGTCTGCCACAGCCATACAGTTTGTAAACAATATAAGTCTCTGTGTTTACTTGGTTGGGTCTGAGCGGCTGTGGGACTGGCGGGTGACAGAGGTTTGTCCTGACTGTGGGCAAGGCAAGAAAACTCTAGCTACAGAAGAACACGACAAAATCAGAATCGGGATCTCTGATTTAAACGGTCTTATCTTAGACAGGGTTGTCCATAAGCATCTCTGAGACCCATCCCCAACATTGGGTACCACCTGGATAGCTGTGGGGAGAGCTGCATGGATCCGGAATGTGGGTCAGGGCTCCACAGCTGGCTGTGGTGAGAGGACTACCCTGGGCACATTGACCCAGGTGCTTAGTCAGATGGATAATCTGGCTGGTTGTTCACAGCTGTGATGAGGGCTACCTGCTGTAATGTCATCTGTCTCAGAAGTAGAGACGCTAGAGTCAAACCAGCAAACGGGTTCCCCGAAGCCCCGCCTTTACCAGGTCATCCACCTCACTGCTACTCAGTGTCTTCTGGGAGCAGAGCGTGGTGGGTCCTGGTGCTCACTGAAGAAGCAAGCCTGCCTGCACTATGGTGTGTGTGAGAGACATGAGGGGACAGCACACTCTGTGTTAAAGGGGGGTTGGCCCCTCAGTTGTCAAGATGAGTGGAAGACATGAACAGTGAGGGAAGAAGAGGAGGATTGACTTGGAGAGTAAAGGGAACCCAGGGGGCCACGATCATGGCTGGGTGTGGGGTCTGGCTGTGAACTTTGAAGTCAATAGTGGAGTCAATCGTAACTTCAGATTATGGAGGCCAAGTACTAAACTAGAAAGATGTTTCTGCCAACCTGTCTGGTTCTGCCTCTCTCATTCTTCCCATGCAGATCCTCTAAAGGATGTTAGCTGTTCACAAATCTACTCAACGGACCCTTGTTGGCCAACACCTGCTATCCTTGGTGTCTTTTCAGGATTGATGGAGGGAGTTTGGGAGTGAGAGGGTAATGCGCATGAACTCTGTGTGAACTCTCCTAGGAAGAGACCCTGTGTGGTGGTTTGAATGAGAACATAGGCTCGTCTCTTTGAATACTTGGTCCCCAGTTGGTTGCTGGTGCTCTTTGGAGAAGTTCAGGAGGTGTGGCCTTATTGGAGGAAGTTTGTCACTGGAGGTGGGCTTTGGGGATGTAAAGACTCCAGTTCGTTCTCTCTGCTTTGTGCTTGCGGCTCAAGAGGTGAGTTCTTTGCATTCTGCTCCGGACACCATACCTGCCCGCTGCCATGATGGACTCTTCTTGTCTCTCTGGAACTGTGAGCGCCCAGCCTTTTCTTTTTTCCATTGCTCTGATCATGGTGTTTTATCACCAGTATAGATGCAAGCATAGCTAACACACTCCCTATGATGAAATCCAAGACTTCTCGTGAACAGTGTACCTCTTCCTCCTGCTGCTGGTTTTTCTTGAAGCCACCTTGACCAGGTGCCCTACCTGGAGGGGCACTGATTGGGTGTGTCTCCCCTGAACACCTGCCACTCTCTGTGGAGTAGCACACGCGCATGGTCCTACTGAGCCTTTTTCTCTGTGTGAATGTTCAGCTGGCTGTAGGGATTGTTCGAGGACCATAGCCAACAACACCCACGGTTTGTTCTGGCCCCCAGCCTGTGGACTGGAGCCAGCTCCCAAGTACACACAGGATCTCTGGGAGGAGCTACAGGGCTGAATGCGGTGCTCCAGCTGGTTGTACTCCTCAGCGCATGTGCGCTGGTGCCTCAGGATGTGAGTACTGCAGCCCAGACACAACAAACAGGATGGGAAGGAAAGCGCTAGAAGCCGCGTGTCCCCGAACAGGAGGAGGCCGACAGCCACATGTTGCCTCCTTTCACCCTGTTGATGTGGTTTGGGGATCTGAAAAGTCCTATCCGTGCTCTGGTGACATCAGACCCCTGGACTGTGGTGATACTGGTAATCTAAGAAACAAAGCTTGCCTGAAGATCAGAGGACAGACCAGCCGCAGAGTTCAACACAGAGGTCGGGCAGTGGTGGCACACATTTTTTTAATCCTAGCACTTAGGAGGCAGAGATCTGGATCTGGATCTCTGTGAGTTCAAGGCCACACTGGGCTACATGAGATTGATCCAGGCTAGGAGAGAAACAGAGCCAGGCAGTGGTGGCACACACCACTAGTATTTGGGAAGCACACACGGCATTAATCCCCAGCACTAGGAAGGTTGAGATAGGAAATGAAATGGCTGGGTGGAGAAAGGCATATTAGGTGTGCGGAGACAGGAACTAGAGAGCTTTCGACTGAGGACTCAGGCATTCAGTCTGAGGATTCTTGGAGACAGGATCTTCTCTTTTTGGCCGAGGAGTTGGTGAGGTGAGAAGTGACTGTGGCTTGTCTCCTCTCATCTTTTAGCTTTAACCCCAATATCTGGCTTCAGGTTTTTATTAAGACCAATTAGGATTCATGCAACACTGTACTCTCTCTCTCAGGGAAGCTCCTAGGGCTAGAAAAGCAGAGGGTCTCCTGGCCTTCTCTGTCCCTCAGCCCCATGTATTCCTAGCTACCAGTCATGGCTAGGAGGAACAGGGTGACAGAGAAAAAGTGCCTCAGGGTCTAGATGGAGACGGGAGGTCCCTGGAAGCTTGGGCCATGCTTTCGTGCTTTGTACCCAAGGCTACGATTATTGATAGAGAGGCAGTGTGATTTCTGAGTAACTTAGGTTTACAGGCTTCCTGAGCATTCATATGTGTAATTTCTCTTATGTCTGCCCTTAAAAGATCCCTCTAGTCCAGTCTCCATGTTCCTTTTTCTCAGATTCACTTTGAAGCCTGCTTTAGAGCTTACCTCTGACGCTCAAACCAGGACCCCTCTCCACTGTGTGTGGAGGGGTGTTCATGAGAGCTGAGTGAGTGACAAGGGCCACCTGCTGAGTCGCACCTCGGTGTTCTTTTGATGGCCATACTCACAAAAATCATGAGCATCTCTAAAACCTGGGGCATGCAAAGTCTGTTTTGCCTCCCCTGTTCCATTACCCAAAGAGACAGGTGGAGGCAAAAGCCACAAGAATACTAACTACCTCACACAGAGAACTCCCAAGATAGCCTTCTAGAGGAAGGACCTGGCCACCACAATTGAAGACCCAGATTCAGGTGTGGGGCAAGACTGCAAAGCCTGTGGTATGCTGTTAGACACAGGTGTCATACCCATCTGTCCAGTTAAAAATAACTGACCAGGTATGATCACTAGTATTCACTGTCAATGCAATGGATTTCAAACCATTTAGAAAACAGTTCTCTTAGTGTGTCTGTCAGAAGTTGTTTTTTTTTTTTTTTAAACGACTATTAATAGAACAGAACACCCTGAATATGGGTATCTCAGGAGCTGGATCCCCGACTGAATAAAAAAAATGAAGTGGGAGAAAGTCAGCTGAGCAGCAGCATCCATCCCTCTGTTTCCTGGCTGTGTATGCAATGTGATCGATCAGCTGCCTCATGCCGCCACTCTGTTCAGGCTTTCCCACCACAATGAACAGGATCTGCAAACTGTGAGCTTTTCCTTGCATTGCTTTTGTTGAATATTTCATCACAGCAATGAGACAAATAATCCACCAGACTGCAAACAAATCCGAGACCCTGCCCTGACAACTCAGGGCAGCCTTCATCTCACTAGGGTGAGGTGTTCTTGGAAGAAGCACAATGTGTACACATCACCTCTTTGAGACGCTGCCTAATGTCTAATCTGTTAGTTAACTTTCCAGTCACCCTGACAAAGTACCTTACAAGAAGGAAACTTGAGGCAGGAAGGGTTATTTTGGCTCACAGTTCGAGAGTCCAGGAAGGATAGTGTGGCAGCTGGAAGGGCAGCTGGTCACATGGCACTGAAGAATGACTATGCTCAGGTAGCTTCCTCCCTTTTATATAGTCCAGCATCCTAGGCAGGGATTAGTGCTGCCATTTTTAAGGGTAAGTCTTGAGCTCTCAATTAACCTAATCAAGATGATCCCTCACAGGCATGCCCAGAGAGAGGCTAACCTAATCTAAATAATCCCTCATTGACTGACTTGGAAGCTTGTCTCCTAGGTGATTCCAGATTCTGTCAAGTTGACAATACTAACTGTCAAATCTGTGAAAACTGGTTTCAAATTGCAGGGCAGTGGAGGGTTTCCCACACATTTTGTCACTAATGCTCATTGCAACGAAACTGTTAGTTTGTGGTTGATATTTGGTCTTTCTTTTACAGGATGCTGTTGTATGATATTTTATTTGTGTTCTGATAAATGAAGCTTGCCTGGAGATTATTTTCTCCCACGAGGGTGAAAGTTGAAAGATCAGAGTTAAAACCTCCACTTTTTGTTTAGACAAAAAGGGGGAAGTGTTGTGTGATATTTGATTTGTGTTCTGACAAATAAAGCTTGCCTGGAGATCAGAAGGCAGAGCCAGCCACTAGCTAACCATAGAGGCCAGGCAGTGGTGGCTCACACCTTTAATCCCAGCACCAGGGAGGAGGAAGCAGGAAGATCAGGAGTTCAAGGCCACCCTGGGCTACACAAGATTGAACCAGTGTAAAAGAGAAACAGAGCCTGGTGGTAGTGGTGCACACCTTTAATCTCATGCCTTTGATCCCAGCACTAAGGAGGTAAAGACAGGATCTGGTCCCATTCAGTCTGAGGATTTGCAGAGACAGGATACCCAATTTGGTCTGAGATTTTGTAGAGGTAAGAAGTCTGTAGTGGCTTCTGGAAGTTGCTCTGCTTCTCTGATCTCCAGGCAAACTTTATTTGTCAGAACACAAGCAAAATATCACACCACAAGATGCCCTTGGTTCTTGTGCAGATTAGATACTGAAAACCCATTACCATAGTGAATGAGGCCCACCAAGCCCTTCAGAACCCAGTCGCTGTCAGCTCTGCTCGCTGCCTCTCTGGTCCTCTTAGCGCTCTTCGCTGTATCACACTCAAGTGTAGCTACTACTTCTATCACCCAGAACAGGCCATTTTTAGTTATTTCCCGGCACCTCAGATGGATTCCTATACTGTTAAAAGCCCCTCTCTTTCATGGTCACACCTGTGATGTCCTGTGTCCTCTGCAAGAGCAGCATGGACATCATGACAGGTGGTGTCCGGTGCGTCAGAGATCAGAATCCAGCCCTGGGGGCCTGTGATGACGTCTGCTCTCCAGCTAGCTCACCAACAGCAACCTGATAATGAGTTCTGACTTCACCGTGGGTTAAAAATCCCCCCAGCCCCACCCACCCACACTCTGGGAAGGAGATGGAGAAAGAATTGAGCGTTTGCAGAAGATCACACATCAAAGAGGAGCCTGCTCTCTCATCCCCCAGCATCCTTGGCAGTGTGCAGCAGCTGGAGCACAACCCCTCCGAGGCAGGCTGTCAGCTGGACAGCTTCAGGGTATGCAGACTTTAAGACCTGACCCGAGGTAGCTCAGCCTTCTAGGGCTCACATACTGTCTTAAGAGAGAATACAGATGTAAATACACCCCAGCAGCACCTAACTGGCTTGCACATCTCTTCCCCATGTCCTTCTGCTGTCCTCTCTCTCATCTCGAGCTAAGACGGGATTGTTTGGGGGCTCTCACGTCATCCCTATGTCACACAAAGGCCCCTCTATCTGAATGACCCCTCCAGCCTTCAGTTAAGAGGCTGTTGCTTTTTAACATCTGTGTAGGTGTGTCCAGTCTTCAGCCCCTCAGAACTAGGAATATACCCCGGTACGAAATCATGAACTCACCTAAACCATTATGGGAGTATTTTGCAATTTATTTTTAACTACTTGATTCTGTGGTTCTCAAGGATGAACTTTGTATATGATGTCATGTCCTCAGTGTCAGGAGATTGGACCATCCTGAAGGACTCTATGAAGCCTTCGATCATCTATGTCCCAAACACACACACACTTGCATACATGCATACATATATGCATACACTCACACGTATGTGCACTCATACATGCAGACCCACAGACATGCATCACACTCATGTATACATGCACACGCACATATGTGCATACACATGGACACACATGGACTTTACTACCCACCCCTTTATGATACCAGGGTGTTCCATTCTTACATCTGCTGCTCTCCACCCCTCTCCTTTGCTACGTGAGGATTTTCCTGGTAGTAAAGCCACGTCCTTGACATCTTTAGACTCAGAAAGGACCCAACACCATATTAGAAAGAATATGGCCTGCTCCAGATTGGTAGCGCCTAGTGTCTAGCACGCACTGACTTATCCTGAAGAAATATGAAGAGGAGCTGCCATGCCTAGCCATGTCAGGGGTTCTTTTGGTTATGAACATAATCAGGAAACCTGTAGGGAATTAGTGAGTCTCCAGATGATGGGCTGGCATCTGTCCGCTGATCCTGGGCACCTGGTGTTCGGCAAGTTTCTTTTTCCTGTGAGGAATTGTGGCCAGGCCTCTCAAATAAACATCCTTCCATTTCGGCATACAACAGCAAACAGCTTCATAGTTTAAAGGCATATAAGGCATTTAACCGAGCTTCTGTAACCTACGCGGCATAAGGGCCTCCCCTTGCGTGTTTGAAGGACCCCATGGATGTGTGAAACCGTCGTGAACCCTGCGGCCTGGTGCTTTCCGTCTTGGCTAAGCACTTGCCATGCGTCGTGGCCGCCATGTTTACATTCTGAAGTGTGGCAAAAGAGCTAGCAGGATTTTAGTTCCTTCATTTGTTTATATTCTTGCTCAGTTTCTCTGGCAGAAGGTTCGTTCTTACTAAGGATCACAGCAACCCCAGGATGTGGTTGTTTCTCTTTCTATGTGAAGAGCTTTCACTTTTTATCAGTTTCTCTGGCAGAAGGTTCATTCTTACTAAGGATCAGGGCAACCCTGGATGTGGTTGTTTCTCTTTCTACATGAAGAGCTTTCACTTTTTAACGTAAGGACAGAACTTTAGGCCTCCCTTTTGTCATCCCTCTCCTCTCCAGCTTCCTACCTTCCTTTCACATATCTGAATCACCAACATGCTCTTCTTCCACCCTGGGGTCGTTACTCAAAATAGGGGTCCCCTGAACACCACCCCAGTAGTCTGATGCCACCTCAAGTCAATCTGATAACCAAGACAGCCGTTAAATGACTAACAGGTAAGTAGTAAGCACGGTGCAGATAATCTCCATGAGGGGATGCTCCTGTCTAGGGTGAGATGGAGGGTGATGCCACCAAATTTAATTATATTGCTCAGAATGGCACACAGCTTAACCCTTATGGATTATTTATTTACGGAATTTTCCACTTAACATTTTCAGACCTCAGCTGACCTCAGCTAACTGAAACTTTCAAAGCAAACCCACAGGTAATGGAAGGCAGCTCTATCGTGCAGAGGATCTCTGGCATGGAAAGCTGGTCATTCAGCAAATTCCCAACCGGCTCTGCCAGCAGCCCGGGCCCAGGCAACAGTCACCTCACTGTCTGACCTCTTCTCATCTGTATCTCCCAAGCCATCAGCTTATCCATTTCCTCCTACATCCTAGAGAAAACGTCACACAGGGGTGAAGTGATAGCATCTCTTCCAGAAGGTTCTAGGGCTCCTCATTGAAACCAGGGTGTTGACGTTCAATCCAGCGTCCATGGGGCCCATCCTGTCCTTTTGTGACTGTCGGGGTTTCTTTCTGCATTTTTATAGTTTTTTTTTTTTTGTTGTTGTTAGATGCACATGTGTTTATATTTATTATATCCTCTGGGTGGATCAACCCCTTCGTTATAAAACGTCCCTCTCCGTCTCTCAGACACCCTCTGCTGACATCTATTCACTCACGTCCTGCTAGAGCTGCTGTTTGCACGGTGACCATCCTTTCCCCCGACTTCACGGTGTCTGTGTCTTAAACCTAAAACACTGCATGCAGTGTGGTCACAGTTTCTATCCAGTCCAACATTCTCGGCCGTTTGATCGGATCAGTAGCCCGTTTAGAGAGAGTGTTGCCAGAGTCTCGTAGTTTACATCTGCCCTTTTCTCTCTGTGTAGCTCATTCTTTGTTCTTCTGTTTCTCCTTTACTCATTTCAACAGCGCGGAGAGGGTGCCTTCCAAAGCTGCTCATTTCATTTCCCAAACCGTTTCCTGCCTTCTTCTCATTATCTGGTTTCAGCCTCCCAGGTGCTGTTACGTCAAACCACATCTCAGATAGAGGATCACCAACAGCACTTCCTCTGTGTGGTTTTGGCCTGGGCTAAAGGCTGACTTTAGAAGTGCCTGCCTTCTCTTTACACTGTCCTTTAGCGGGCTCGGGTGTGTAAGCATCCACTGGGACAGGCACGGGACTCTAACGTAACATAGTTCTTATATAGAGACAGGGGGCACCGTAGCCAGAGCTCAGAAGCCCTGCTTCTGTGACTGCCTGCACCCCAGCACCCACGAGCTGCTCACCTAAGTATGGAAGAGTTTCCCGGGGTCTAGGGGAAGAATTCATGGCATTTAATGTTTCGTTCACCCCTAAGGAAACATCCTCTGTTTGTTCTCATATAAAGAAGGAGCTCACTTCGCGGCATGAAGCCCATGCATGAGAAGTGAAATGGAAGTGTTCTGAGGTGCCCCTGCTAAGGGCTAACAGAAAGCAAGCTCAGGGTGGTCAGAGCAACGTGGCTGACAATGAGTGAAACTAGTGACATGTTTTCTTTCCTATCCTTTTCCTTGTGGTGTCAACTTTTTGTTTGTTTACTGTGACAAAATATATATGACACAAAGTTGGTCATTTTCACTGTTTTTAAGCACACAGCTCTATAGAGGTATATCCATCGATTTTATACAGCCGTTACCGTCCACCGTCCACCCCAGGGTATTTCATCTTCCCAGGTAAACCTCTGGCCCCATCCGACACTACCCGCTCCCCCACATTCCAACCCTAGAGACGACCAGTCTGCTGTCTGTCTCCATGAGCCACGTTTTTGAAGATTATATCCGTGGAGCCATGTTTATTTGTCTTGACGTGCCCAGCTTATTTCTCTTAGCACAATGCCTTCAGGATTCATGCCCGTGTGTAGGATGCATTTGTTCATGATGACTGACATTGCAGTCGGGGGTAACTTGCCTTCAGCCTGGAGAATTTCCTTTCTTATTCTCAGGGAAAGAACTTGCCAGCAACAGGCATCTCTATTTTTCTTTATCTGGAAAAGTCTTCGCTTTGCCTTTGTTTTTCACTTTAGTTTCGCTAGATCTATGTGATTAAGGCTCTTTGCCCTTGACGCTGTGTGTTCCAGATGCTCTGTGGCCCCCTACTTCCTCTGCCAACTGATGGGGCCCCCCTGCTCACCTCCACCGCCATTCCTCTCTTGCTATTTTTCTCCAGGTCTCTGAGTTTAACCAACTTCGCTGACCTGTCTGCCCAAACTCTCTCATTTCGTCTTTTCTGGAGTTCACTAAGTTTCCAGATAGTTATTATTATTTTTTTAAAATAAATTTGGGACTTTTAGTCATTATTTTTATTTGAATTTTTCTCTGAAGCTCTGCTTGGTTTTAGTTATCCTGTCTGTGTTTATGTGTTTATTTATTGGCTTGGTTTTTTTTTTTTGTTTTTTTTTTTGGTTTGGTTTTGAGACAGGGTTCCTGTGTAGCCCTGACCATCCTGGAACTCCCTCTGTAGACCAGGCTGGCCTCAAACTTAAGAGATCCACCTGCCTCTGCCTCCTGAGTGCTGGGGTTAAAGGCGTGTGCCACCACTGCCTGGCTTTTTAGTTGTTCTATTTTTGTTTTCCAGCTGTTTAATTTCTGTCAGCCAAACTTGATTATTCTTTTTGCTTCAGCTCGAGTGTTCTGCTGAGCTTTATGATTTCAGTTGTTGTATTTTTAATCTCCATAATTCACTTGGCTCCTTTGCTAACTTCTATTTTATATTGGTATTTTCTACCTGATGTCACAGTGTCATCCAACCTTTTTAATTTTTGTACTGTATGCGTGCGCATGCGCGCACGTGTGTGTGTGTACGTGTGTGTGTGTGTGTGTGTGTGTGTTGCACTTACATGAGTGTGCAGGAGTGTTCACATGCCATGTGGAAGCTGGAGCAGGATGTCTGTTGTCTCCTTCTCTCATTCTCCACCTCGCTGCCCTGAGACAAGGTCTCTCACTGAGCTGGGGGATCAACTCTCTGTTCAGAGGGCCGGCCAGTGAACTCTCCAGATTAGCCTGTCTCGGCTGTCTCTCACCATGCTGGGGGTACGGGCACATGCGGCCAGGACAGGCTTTTATGTAGGTGCTGGGGATTTGAACTCAGGCCCTCATAATTGCAGAGCTGCGAGGATTTAAATTCGAGGCTTCATACCCACTGAGCCATCTCCCTACCCTGCCCCTTTTCTTTGTTTGAAACCTTCTCTTCCTTCCTATTCATGGTTTCCGCCAGTTCTGCCAACACGTTGATAATTGCCTGTTTGGCATATCCCATGCTAATCTGACTTTCAGGAGCCCTCTCAAGCAGATTCTGCTGTCTGCTGGCTTTTTCACCTCACCCATCCATCCTGGGGGATGCCATGCGTTCCTGTGTGTTAATTACTCTTTGTTGGAAACGGGACATTTTGGTTAATGTAGCAACCCCGAGTACTGGTCCTCTCTCTTCCCATGGCTTGCATTATCGCTATTCACTGATTTATTTGGCCAATGACTGGCTGTATTAATTTCAATGACATCTGTTCTCCCCTCTGCACACGGTGCCGTACTTCTGAAGCTGCTCCTTGGGGAGGGACTACTGTGGGCACTCTGCTCTGGGGACAGTAGCGTGGTAGGACCCTCTTTCCCCTGTAACCCCTTCAAGTGCCTTGCCGGCTGATTGCTGGGTTGGTTCAGCAATGCCCTGGCCTAAGCACAGGTTATCGGATCACATTTTGGCTCATCTGAAGGAGTTTCCGAGGTCTGTGTTTGATCCGTTCTGAGCCCCCATGAGGGTTTGTTCCTGCCAGCTGCGTCATGGCACACGCTTGGCTGAGGCAGCTTCCTGGCACCTCCTTGGCTTGCCTCTCCTGATACAGAACCACTTTCTCACGGCTGGGAATACTGACTAGGGCCATAGTGTCGGCAGGGGGCCGTTCTCAAGGTTGAGCCTCCACCTTGTGTCCGTGGTCTGAGCAGGAGAGGAGAACCCCACCCCTTGACTTTACTCACCCAGACTTGGCTTAAGCCACAGGCAGCTGGAGCAAGATGAGAGACACCGATGTCACTCACACTGGTCCTAGAAAAAAAGACATTTACCTGGGTGTTCTTGATTTACCAGGAAGGGGGCTAACGTCTGAGCTCTCTGGGAGTTAGTGGTTTTGTGTCCTTAGCCCGTGGAGTGACAGATTTTAGTCTGAGGGACAGGAGGAAGGTTGTGACCTGGTCTGAGGGTAGCTGTTCTTAGAGGTCTGGGGGAGGGCGGGTCTGGATTCTTGGTCTGAGGGTGAGGCGGTCTTGTGAACTTCGAGGGGCAGTTCTTAAGCTGGAGAGGGGGATCTTGCGTTCTAGGCTTGAGGGAGGGAGCTTGTTCTTGGTCTGGGGCAAGGGACCTTGCCTTTGATTTCAGCCAACGGCCCAGGAGTCTTCCCCTCACTGAGACAAAGGAGGAGGATGGTCTCACAGAGTTGTGCCGTTCCTCCACACTCTGCTGGATTTTCTTGAATAGATGTTCCTTCCTTGGCTTCTAGGACTGTTTCCAGAGATTTTTTTTTCAATAGGTTTCACCAGTTTCACTCCGGAATGTGGCCAAGGAGTCCCATTCACTGTCACGCAGGAAGTCAGCAAGTGACTCACTCTTCACATTGTGCATGGATTTGTCTCAGGGAAAAAGTCCCACTTGTGTCTCTGTGTAGCAGAAAACGCGTTACGGAATTGTGGCTGTAAAGCCAACGTGGTTTTCCGTTGACTTCATTTGCAGATGAGAGTGGGGGCTGGGGCTGGGGCTGGGCATCATTGACTGTGGCGGAGGCCACGGCACACTTCAAGGGAGCCGCCTGACTGATTATGACCAGAGGGTTTCTCAATGAGTAATTTGGTTTGTGTCGGTGTTCGCTTATTTTATTGGGTTTTGTTTTAATGCTGCTGCTTCTCTTTACCACCCAAGTTCTCATTTGTTGTCTGTCCCAGGTCATTCAAAGAAAAGAAAACTTCCCTGGATGAATATTTTTTGACTCACGGGAAGCCTACAGCTAGACAGGAACTCCGGGGTTAGAGACGCGTGGTCTCTGGTTGTATGCCTGAGCAAATTAGGGCTATGGAGGAGGGACTTCCTGATCATTGCTCAGCAGTAAGGTACAGGAAAGAGGGAGCAGGTCCCTGGCCTCTTGATCATTGTTGTGCGTCACTTTGGGACTCAGAGCTGAAGGGCAGCATTAGAATTTCTATCCCGAATGTCCCCACAGATTCATGTTTTGAACATTTGGTCCCCAGCTGGTGGTTCTATTTTGGGAGACTGTGGAAACTTTAGGAGGTGAAGCCTCGCTAGAAGATGTCGGTGACCGGCAGAAGGTGTCAGGGTGTATCTTGTCTGCTCCCTTCCTGTCAGCCCGCAATTGAAAAAACGGCCCCCACCTGTGCTCCCACCGCTGGGGTGTCCTACCTGAGCGCAGGGGGGCTGAGTGACTGGAGAAGAGCCCTGGGGAACTGTGTGCCCAAATAAATCATTCCTTCCTCTAAGTTCTTGTCCGGTTTGGTCACAGTGACGGAACTGATATCAACAATAAGTTTGTTGGCACATTTGGAGCCGACCTCTGCGGATTTCTGCTGCACATGGCTCCTGTTCCTCAAGCTGCTCTCTTCCCTCCCAGCCTCGCTGATTGATGAGGGCTGAGTTCACTCCTGTTCACGTGGTTTAAGTATTGGACGGGTGTGGGGAGGTGATGTTAGGATAATGCAGTCCCTCCTTCTGTGATTGGTACAGTCATCTTAGTCTTTAAGTAACCTGCGATGAGTCAGACCTAAGTGCTAATTCCCTAAAAAAGGCAGCCTTCAGAGGATGAAGCACAGCTTTTTTGAATTATGTTATGTTTAATGTGTCTTGAGTAATTAACATTTACTAACATTTTTGTACACAAGTATGTTGTGGTTTCGTGCAACATTTTGATTTCTATCTATAAAAAGTAAAGTATTTACTTGAATCTAGAAGTCAAGATGTCTGGGGGGAAGACTTTAAAGATGGCCCAGAGCATTAATGGGAAGAATGGGAAGATGTCTGCCTCTCAGCTATGGTGACTCCATCTTGCAGCAAGCTGTGCTATGGTGTTCTTTCTACATGCCAGACTGTAACAGAACGAGACATCCTTCCCACAGTGGGATAGTGTTGCCCGAGATCAACAGGATCTCTGGGGAAGGCAAGGTCAGAGTCTGGTTTGACTGTGTCCCTTGTTCACTGAGTCTTTGGCCACCTCTGCTACTGTGACAACAGGCAGCACTCTGAACCTGGCTGCAGACACAGAGCCATACTGAGTAGAGCCCTGGTAGGTGGGGTTGGTGACACTGAGGAGAATGTATTGTCTGTAGCTATGAGCCACTTTGTCAGCAACCCCTGACAGACTCATTTTACTCATTAGGATGAGCTTGAACAGGTCTGACCTCTTGGTACCAACAGTTAGCCTCCAAAGACTATCGTTTGTACTGAGATGTGAGGATGAACTTGAACAGGTCTGACCTCTTGGTACCAAGAGTTAACACCCAAAGACTGTCGTTTGTACTGAGATGTGAGAAAGGCAGTCCTTTAGGTCCATGCATCACTCAGGTAAATAAGCTACTCTATCCACATGTTAAGAGTTCCTTGAACACAGCTACAGTAAATAATACTGCCAAGAGGACCAGGGCTGGTTTAAAGACTAGTAAATACACTTTGCGATTCATATTCTTCTGGTGGAGTGGCGGGCATTGAGACAGATTCACAGTGTAGCCCGGGCTGGCCTGGAACTCACAATACAGACTGTGTATAAGACCTCGAACTTTCAGAGATCCGCCTCCCTCTGCGTCCCAAGTGCTGGGATTAGAGGTGTGTGCCACCATGCCTGATGCTTCTATTCTTGACGGTCTTCAACCCCAAATACTTCTCCAACAAGTCACTTCCTTTCACAGCCCCAGAGCCGGTGTGAATGCCTAAACAACGTCTATAGGCCCCATACAGAAGTCAAGAACGAACCCCCATCAACGAAGCCACTGAGCTGACACACCACTGCCTGCCACTTAAACAAGAGGACGTGATGGCTCTTAAAATTAAGCACCATGCCTAGAAACCGACACATCTTGCACACCACCGATGGCTCCTCAGATCTGTTGTGTCATCTCTGTGGTGTTTAGAGGTGGGGGCGGGGCAGCGTTGTGCTAAAGGCAAACGCCACAGGCAGCCGTGGCCAATCCACACCCACTGTGGACTTGTTTGAAACCTGGAAATAAAAATGCACAAATAAAATTCCACTGCACTTTTCTTTCGCATGAGAGTTTTTATTGTATTAGAAGCTGGCAGAAGACTGGATAGGATATGACCCCCAAAATGCCTAGGGAACTTCCCATTGCCACATTCCTCCTTAGTATGCCTATTGCCCACAGCAGGCAGGCCTGGCTCTGCATAGTACACGTCATTGCCAGGAAAATGACCTCTGGTGAGGGTTGGAGGGAACCGCTGCTGCTGATAGACTTTAGCCCCTGGGGGTTTGGACACAGACAGGCAGAGAGAACAACGCAGGAGAGAGGCCCAGAAGCAGGTTTTGGCAGCATCAGATACCAGATACCCGTGAACACCAGATGGGCACTGCACCAGTGACCAAGAGGCTGAGGTCAGTGTGGTAGAGACACCTGCCAGAGTGCCTGGCATGTAGTGCCATCCTTCCCGGGTGCTGAAAGAGCTGGAGATGCCTCTGTTTCTCCCGTTACCCTCAGCTGTGAGCTGAGCATGCTGCCCATTTCATCACTATCTGGAGGGGTAGTGAACCACCGAACGTGAGGTCTGAGCATGCTCTGTCGGCCCACTGGGCTCCTGTGTACAATCACCACAGCTTTCTGACGGGTGAAGCTGAATCGAGGGCCGAGCCAATATCTTCTCACCTCGATGTCCCCTCCCCTGCTGTCCTTAGAGTTGCCCCCTTGAACGAACTATGCAGGGACCAGATCGCTATTGGAGGTTTGGGTTATTAACGAGGCACTTCTGAAATGAACCCCTTTGAAGTTTCTGAGCATAAGCTTCTATTCAGGAGATGATTCATTGTAACGGCTTCAAGAGACGACACAAGCTGTCTGCTTATCCGTTCACTGAGCATGCATTCAGAAAGAATAAGGGAGACAATTAAAATTCATTAATTCACTAAGCACTCAGTGCTTGCTTTAAAAGCATAGATAAAATGATAAAAAAAAAAAAAAAAAAAGACCTGTGCAGTTCTACCCTCTCGGGTAAACTAGAGGAAGAAGAGACAAGTGGCTGGGCCACTTGGCTGGCAGGTCAGGTTCCAGAGGGTGGCATGGAGTGGTGGCTCAGAGAAGGCCCACTAGGGACACTTGAGTGAGGTCTGAGCAGGAAGCTGCCAGATGTATTTAGTCTGGATTATCTAGTAGCATAGAGAGCACAATATATGTGTGTGTGTGTGTGTGTGTGTGTGTGTGCGTGCGCGCGCGCGTGTATGCATGCGTGTGCGCGAGCATGCACATGTTGGGAGACAAGGCTTCCTTTATATAACTGTCAAGGCCGAGAAGCCTTAAGATCTATAGTGTGAGAGCTGGAGACCCGAGGCAGCTGATGAGGGAACTCATGCCATTGTGAAGGCTGAGGAGAGCTAATGATGTTAGGGATGACATCTGCTTCCCTTAGGATGGACTCAAGGGCTCAGATGTTAACCCCATCTTGAAACCCCACAGACACCCCAAGAGTTCAGTTTGGCCATATGTCTGGATAGCCCACAGCCCAGTTGCACTGACCCATGAAGTCAGCCATCATGCTAGCTTAAGAAGCAGGAGAGAGCAGGCAGAATGAAGTGACCCAGGGGGAGCTTGAGAGGACTGCCTGGAGGCACTCAGGGAACCAAGAGCAGTTCTGAATATTCGGGAGTCCTCTCTGTTGGGAGACAACGCTGGGAAGCTTCCCAAAGATCCCATGAGGTGTGCCAAAGGGCTTGGAGTTGGCCCCGGAGCACAGTGGGCTTCATAGGATTTTCAGCAAGGGCGTGGTATGATCAGAGCATCCGTCTCCCTGGGTCACTGTGGATAGGGGGCCCAGTGACGTCAACGAAACAGAACCCAGAGAGAAAACAGGGCCAGTGAGAAAGCAGCAGGTCCCCGAGAGGGGTGTGTGAACATCACAGGGAAATGTCCCCCAAGAAGGGCGGCTGAGCAGCCCAACATTGAAGTCAGCCCATGGCCTATTGGAAGGAAACCATGCAGAGGCAAGCAGGCCATTTCATGGGCAGTTAGTCATCCGAGCAGCATGCCTGACTGGGGCTCGGGCCAAAGCTGCTCAACAGCGATGTGAAGTAGGAGGTGGCAGCACACGGGGAGAGGGGGAAGCTTTGGCATGGGAAAGCCTCGGATTCAACTCCTGGCTTCACCGGCATTGCCGACGGGGGAAGGTGGAAGAAGCCGCGCCTGCTTGATGAATGAAGCTGCGCGGATGCAAAGATGTAGGAAGGAGGCCCAGGGCTCTCTGTGGCTTCCACTGAGGGTCTGGGAACACATCCTTGTAGGCAAGGAGGACACCACACAGTCTCCAGGCACTGAGCGCAGGCTGCGGGCTGAACACTAGAAGACATTACCACATTTAGCCCTTTAAACAACACTGGAGGTCAGAAACACATACACACACCACCACCACAACACACACACAACACACACACACACACACACACACACACACACACACACGACAACACACACACACACCACCACCACCACAACACACACACACACACACACACACAAAACATACCACACACACACAAAATATACCACACACACACCACCACCACCACAACACACAACACACACCACAACACACACACACCACCACCACAACACACAACACACACACAACACACAACATACAACACAGAGAGAGAGAGAGAGAGAGAGAGAGAGAGAGAGAGAGAGAGAGAGAGAATATTCCATCAATTTAAAGGTATTGAAGCTAAACCAGCCACCAAATTATGTGACTGGACCAAGCCATACAGACAGGAAGAGGTTGACACCCACATTCAGCCTAAACCGACACGTTTTTGTGAGGCCTTGATCAGTGCTATGCACATTCATCCAAGGCAGGTCCTACAGAAACCGTGCCAGCGGTGGATTCTGTTTTTTGGTCTTTGTTTCTGTTTTTCATCTAACACATGACTTAAGAATTTTAAAAATGTTTAAAATTTATGATCTGAAATGAAAACAATATAAAAAGGCACACTTTCAGAAGTCTCACTCCCACACCTACCACTTTCACAACAGAGCCATCTGTTCACACACACACACACACACACACACACACACACACACACACAAGAGAGAGAGACACACACACAGATGCATGTATACACACACACATGAGAGGGGGAGAGACACACACACACACACACACACACACACACGAGAGAGACACACACATATATACACAGATGCATGTATACACACATAGACACGAGAGAGACACACAGATGCATGTATGCCCCCCCCCACACACACAGAAAGATAGAAAGAGAGGATGAGAGATAGCCAGAGAGCAAGCTCCATTTGTTTCCTGGGTCTTCCCAAAGCTGCTTCCATGCTGCACACAAACATGGCTGACGACGTTCCCCTCTTTTCAAAGCTCACACCATCCGGTCACCATTTTCATCTTGCTTTCCTCAGTTGACAATATGCCCTGGAGATCTTTCCAAGTCAGCATCCCCATCATCGGTGGGCTGGGGCAGCCCCCATCAGCATCTCCATCATTGGTGGGCTGGGGCAGCTCCGTGGTTAAGGCACTTGCTGTGCAGTGTGAGGCCCTGAGTTAGAAGCCTCAGAAAACGGAGGATATTGGGCACAGGAGTGCATGTCTGCAATCCCTGTGCTCTTGTGGCAGGATGGGAGGCAGAGGAGGCAGAGGCAGAATCCCTTCGAGCTCACCTCACAGGCTTGTCTCAGGTGTGCACCATGGTACATGCCTGCCTGTTCTCGTTCTCTCTCTCTCTCTCTCTCTCTCTCTCTCTCTCTCTCTCTCTCTCTCTCTCTCTCACACACACACACACACACACACACACACTGCACACATGTATATATTCTTCCCCCTGCATCACTGTCCAGTGCATGTATTGATTGGAATTCACCACCTCAGAGAACACAGAATGCTAAGGGCTCCTCTCAGCTGCCCTTCTTGGCTTCACGTTGTGTCCAGGGAATGTCACTTTTTCGGTTAGAAGAAGTTTGGGGTACTACCACCCCATTCCTGCCCCTGCTTGCAAGAAACTCACCAGCCTTCCTCTTGAGACAGGAAACTTACGCGCTGCTGATTTCCTCTGTGTGTATTCTCCTTCCCTGACCTTCTTCCACAGCCAGGTAAAAGGAGGCCCTTTATTTCTATAAAAGTGCATCAGTACAGAGAGATGCAGAATTAAAGTTAGTTTCTCAAAGCGTTGACAAGAAGAGAACATCTGGTGGCCTGTGGCCCCTGGGAACTGTTTTCAGTTTCCAGGGTGACCCTGTATCCCACAGTCTACCCTAATATGTGGTGTTCGCATATTGGCCTGAGAAGCGGTCCAGATATAAGCTGTGGAGTCCATCACCAGGCCCTGTCACTTACCATGCAGCAGGAACAAGTTCTCAGCCTTGACATGCCCCTGTCTCTGGTCTCCATCTCCTAAGGCTGCCTGATGAGTCAGTGAGCAGATGTTTTACAAGTGCTTAAAACCATGTCTGGTGAAGGGCAAGCACCACATTGTGTTTATTTATGAAACAAACCTCTTGGAGACCCTCTGCCTCCATACCCAAGGCTGTGTTTCCACAGATTCTGGGCACATGGAACACACACAGACAGCTCACCAGAGAATATGCAAAAAGTGGTCAGCCTCCTTCACTGATGTCACAGGAGCCCAGAGAACCTCTCTGCTCTGCTCCCTGAGTAAATATCAAATTCTTAGAGTCATCCGGAAATTTACTTTCTGATAAAGGAATGAGGGAGCGTCAAATGGGTTAGACAATATTTAAAATTGGTGTAAGACACCATTTTGAACCAAAGCCTGGGATTTTGTGATCTTCTGTTTTGTGATTCAGGTCATGCTTACCCATGTCAGGTATGTGCTCATATGCGTGTGCCAGGAAATCCTGTGACTAGGATGTATCAGAGAGCGAAATACTGATGCCACTGCCCCTGGGGATCCCAGCAAGTGGAGACAGCGCAGCACATGCTGGTGAATCACAGAGAAAGCGGGGCTGTGCAGTGAATGGCTGGGGAGAAGCTAAGAACGTGGTCTAGGGATGCCTCTCGGGGAATAGGAGTTTTAGGAGAATCACGGAGCAGATATCCATAGGGGGAAATTGGAGGGACACCCAGTCTGGGCCTGGAGGGCAAGCACATCATGCTGGAGCAACCCGATGCCAAGCCGCTGTGGCTTATCTTTGTTTTCACAGTTGTTGTAGACACGGAGTGTGGATGACTGAGTTTATTCCAGCTGCCATGACAAAATGCCCTAAGCCAGATGACTTTTGAAAAGGTTTATTTATCATACCTTCGGCTCAAGTGCCAGCCGACCAGTGCCCGGCGAGAGCCACCAGCTGGTGACAGAACTTTTCAACATGTCCTCCCACGGCAGAGGGTGCCAGGAGCCCCTAAGACCTCCGATACCAGGGTCCCATTCGCGGGGGCTCTGCTTCCTTGACCCAGTCATCTCCCAAGCACCCCTTTCTCAAACCATCAGATGCGTGGTCAGCACTTCAGCATACAAATGTGGGGTGGGCGTGATTGCTCACCTGGAGCCGTGTGGACATTTGCTTCTTTTATAGACTGGTAGAAAGTCAAAACAAGATCGAGGACAGCTCAGAGGGGTTTCATTGCAGCTGTATGAAATATGTAATATCACACACTGTTCTCATTCCTGTCTTTGAGGATAGTAAGTGATTTTGGAAAAATTAAACTCATTGCCATTAATACAAGTGGCTGTCTCACCCAGTTGGTTTAGAACCTCAGTGAACTTCTCCAAGCATCTCACCACCTCCAGCTGCTCACCCATGAGCAGAGAAGCGGGGGGAGGGGGGCATAAACTCACTCTTTTGGGGTACAGTCCTGGGGACTCTGCAGATCGGAACAGATGCTAGGGAAGTAGACAGTGGACTTCACAACATCCTAGATGCCTGCTGAAATGCAGAACCTTGGGCAGACCCGTTGAATCAAACTTGCAGAGGGAGGAATCCATGTTTAAGAAATCCTCCAGGGCATGGAAGATGGCTCAGTCAGTAATGTGCCTGCTGCACAGGATAAGGACCTGAGTTCTAATCCCCAGCACCCACAAAAAAAGCAGGGAGCTGAAGAAGAAATACCTTCAAGGTTAAAGGCACATACTACTGTTACAGGGAACCAGACTGTGTGCCTAGCACCCACACTGAGTGGTTCACAACCTCCTGTAACTCCAGTCCCAGGGGATCTAGCTCTGGCCTCAGGCACCTAAACATACACACACACACACACACACACACACACACACACACACACACACACACCAAAAAACAAAAACAAAACAAAGCAAAAACCAAACTTCCCAATGATTGTGATCCATTGTTTTAATGGAAAATGTGTACAGACACAGACACAAAACATGTTTTTCTAAGTAATTATTGAGATTGGGATTAATACCAAAAAATGTAAATTCATACTTTTCCCTTAAAAGTATCTCTTTTTGTTGCATGCAAGTGTAGTGTGTGAACTTGTATGTGTGTGTGCCAGGTTGACGTCTGTTACCTTCCTTGATTGTACACCACTTTACACATTGAAGCGTCTCTGTCACTGGACCTAGAGCTCACTAATTCAGCTACCGTGATGAGCCAGCTTGCTCAAGGGATCCCCGGGCTCTGTCTCCCAAATACTGGTATTCGAGGCAGTCTCTTTAACTGTAGCTGTTGAATTACATACTGGGAAACTTTAAAAATTTTCTTTAATACAATATTTTTATTATGTTTTTCCCTTGCCCAGCTCCTTCCAGATTGTTTCTACCTCTCTACCCACCCAACTTAATGTTCTCTCCCTCTTAAAACAAACAAGAAAACCACAAAATACGAAACAAACAACAACAAAAGACAAAAAAAGCCAGAATAAAACAAAAAGCTCACAAAGAAGCCATGGAAGTTGTTTTGTGTTGGCCAAGTACTCCTAGGCATGGGGCCTGCCCTGAAGTGTGCTTTAAACCCAGTGAGACTCCTTTGGAGAAAACAGATTTTCCCTTTGCCAGCATTTATCAATTGCAGATAACTTCTTGGTTAGTGGTGAGACCCCAAATCCACTTCCTCCCCTCCATGCTGGAACCCCTTCTGGCTTAAACCTGTGTGAATCCTGTGCAGGCTGCCACAGTCTGTGCGTTCATATGTGCATCGGTCCTGTAGTGTCTGGAAGATGCTGTTTCCTTGGGGTCATCCATCACCTGTGTCTCTTAAAAAAATTTTTAACCTCCTCATCCACATAGATTCCTGAGCCTGAGGGAGGGGTTTGATGAAGACATCCCAAACTTCTCCAAAGTCTCACATTCTCTGCATGTTGTCACGTTGTGGATCTCTGTATTTCCCACCTACTAGAAGAAGCTTCTCTGATGAGGGTTGAGTGAGGTACTAATCTGCAAATTTCATTTTTAGCAGCTGAATATTATTCCATTGTGTAAATGTACCATATTTTCATGATTCATTCATCAGTTGACCAACATTTTTGGCTGTTTCCAATTTCTGGCTACTATGACTAGATCAGCAGTGAATATGGATGACCAAGTGTCTCTGCAGTAGAATATAGAGTCCGTTGAGTCCGTGCCCAAGTGTGATACAGACCCATAGGTCTGAGGTAGATCTATTCCTAGCTTCCTGAAGGACTACCACACTGATTTCCACAGGGGCTGTAAAATTTTGCACTCCCACTAGCAATGAATAACTGTCCCCAGTACCCACAGCCTCACCAGCATGTGCTGTGATTTGTTTTATTGATCATAGCCACTGTGAGACAAAATCTCAAAGCAGTTTTGATTTGCATTTCCCTGATGGCTAAGGATGTTGAACATTTAAGATTTAAATGTTCCTCAGCCATTTGTATTTCATCTTTTTGAGAATTCTCTGCTGGGTTCTGTAGCCCATTTTTATTTAGTTATTTTTTTCTTGATGTCCAGTGTTATTTGAAGTTCTTTATATATTCTAGATACTAACCCTCTATTAGATATATAATTAATTAGTAAAGTCTTTTTTCCCCCATTCTATGGGCTGCCACTTTGTCTAAATGATGGTGTCCTTTGCCATACAGAAGGTTTTCAGTTTCGTGAAGTTCAACTTATTAACTATTGTCCTTAGTGCCTCTGCTATCAGTGTTCTGTTCAGGAAAATCTTTCCTTATGACAATGAGTTCAAGACTATTCCCCACAGCCGGGCGGTGGTGGCACACGCCTTTAATCCTAGCACTTGGGAGGCAGAGCCAAACGGATTTCTGGGATTTCTGTGAGTTCTAGGCCAGCCTGGTCTACAGAGCAAGATCCAGGACAGGCACCAAAAGTGCACAGAGAAACCCTGTCTCGAAAAAAAACAAACAAAAAGACTATTCCCCACTTTCTCTTCAATCAGGTTCAGTGTATCTGGCCGTAGGTTAATGTCTTGATCCTTTTAGAGTTGAGTTTTGTTCAGGGTGGTAGGTATGAATCTATTTTCATTCTTCTACATACAGCTATCCTAGAAAGTGCAGACAGACAGACAGACAGACAGACAGACACACACACACACACACACACACACACACACACACACACACACCTGTGCAAGGAGAGCCAGAAGTTGAAGTTGACTTACCATGTGCCAGTAGGAAAGTCTACTGTGCATTCTAGCTAGGGCCTTGGAATATGCAGTTTACCAAGCAGTCTGGGAACCTGCAGAATTACAGGTTCCATAGCAATGTCAAGATGTGAGTACAAGGAAGCATTTTCCCTAAGTTGTTCACCTAAACTATACAGAGAAAATAGATGTACTTGGGCAGAAAGTAATGAGGACTTTTTGAAGGAAGCATTTTTTTGTGTATAGTTTACACAGTGGTAGAAATTGTCCGCAGATTGTGAGTCAAGTTCAAGGTCAATTTATGAAAATAAGAATCCATTATTTTTTTCTTTTTGTCCCCCTAGAAAATGATTGTCTCAGGAGAAAGCACCCCATGTTGGACTGGACATTTGCCTTCAGGGAAAGTAGAGAGAGTAATTTTCCTATGTATTTTCAGTGGAAATTGCTATAACTTCCTGCTGATCTTTTTTGCTTTTTTTGGCAACAGTTTGTTTAAATTTTAGAACTGGTAAAATATTGTATATGACCTCAAATCCTTTTTGGCTATATTACTTTCAAAATTTTAGAGATGAAATTCCTTGCTTAGGTATTCTTATACCTCCCTAATTTGATGTTATATTCCTTAAGGAAAAAAAAAAAACAACCACAGATAGACATCAGTACTCAACAGTACCCACCATGGGTACCCTACAGTACTCAACAACACCCAACACATGCACACAGCAGTCCTCAGTAGTAGGCATCACAGGAACCCAACAGCACCCAACAGTACTCCTCATGGATACTCAATAGTATCCACCACAGATACCCTACAGTCTTCAACAGCAATGGCTCTACAGTATCCATGGTAACCAAAAAGATGGTGAGCATTCATAAAAAGCAACTTCCCAGACTTTTCTCTCTGCATCTCTGACTAGACCCACATCATCTGTTGTCCTAAAGGGAAGAAGAGTGCTTGGCTATGTGTAAGGCCAAATCATGCGGTAATACCATGTCAACAGGTCAACATCACGTGACTATCCGATCACCACACACCTCTTCCCACACTGTGACGCACTTCCATTGAGCTTTCCCTTCATTGCAGCCCTGTGCCAGCTTAGGGAGCCGGAGGCTTGCCGTGTGGGCGGAATCCTTCCTTGGGCTTGGCACAAAGGCAGGGTGAAGGTTCTTCTCAGCTTCTCTGTATCAACTCAGAGGCTCTGTTTCATCTTCTGCTGTAAGAGAAAGGGACTGCGTCACAGTCACAGGGAGCGTCGAGGAAAGAATCGGGTTTACCTGTGTCTCAGTGGCAATCATCTGTCTGATTTAACTCTTTGAATGAGGTCACTGCATCCCCTCTTGTCACATCACCTGTGTGCACATGAGGTGTGCACTGCATACCAGTGAGGCTGCCCTGAAGGCAGACAGAGGATTATCCGGACCTGGCTCAGGTACTGGACCTACCTCAGCTGGCCATCAGGCTGTTTCCCTAACATCCTTAGGAACCTCCCAACGGAACAGAACAAAGGGATTCCCCTCCCCGCCCAGACAACCCCGCTCTTCCCCCACCCCATCTAACCGTATGCCCCTTGGCACAGAATCTGGAAATGTCTGGCTGTCTCAAGTCTCTCTCCAAAGAAACAAACCGAGGCCCTTGCAGTTCCTGCGGTGGATGTTGTAAGCTAGCATTTCCTCCGTGGCTGTGAGAGAATGTGCATGCCAATTCGTCATTCAAAGGAGTTTTTTTTTTTTTTTCTTTTTTCTTTTGTAAGAGCTAATGTACAAAACCTGTTAGCACAAAGAGGAGGGAGGGAGGGAGGGAGCGTGTGGGTGGAGGAGGGCTGCTATCTGGAAGAGAGTGGAGACAGCCCTGCCTCTGACACAGCCGGGCAGGGCAGAGAGCGTCATACAGAGAAAGCTGTTTCCACACAGGTGCCATAGAAGGGGGCACTGCTAATAACTTTATTTGGGATTCAGTGAAACGGGAATTCAGACTCAGCTTTCCCACACCCAGCTTACATTTTAAAAAGGAAACACCAAAGGCCAGAGTTCCAAAAAAGAATGTTTCTTCAGGAATCCATATGAAAAAAATCTGGAAACAAAGGTGGTGAAATCGTAATATACCAGGTGGTGAAATCATAATATACCAGTGGGGTTTTCCTGTGAACTGGAACCAATGGGGGGGGTGTTAAACAAACATTCTGATGGGTGTGCATACATAAATATGTGTGCAGAGACATATATGTATGCATACAAGAGTATATACACCCACACATGCATATGCAAACACACATGCACACATATATGAACATGTTTGTATATATGCACAGGCATTCAAACATAAACTTATATGCCCACATGTATCCACACATACATGTAAAGACAGGTATATGTTCAAGAATACATGCAGCCACACATGTGTACATACAAATACACATACACACAAACATGAATCTATAGTTATATATGCATATATATATATAAACATGTTAGTATGTATTCACACAGACCGATATGTATATATGCATGCATACAGACATGCAAACATACGTATGTGTCTACACATGTACAAACAAATGTACTGTCATTACATATGCACATACACACACACATATATATATACATAAGCAAGTACAAAATGTATGCAAACACGCATGTCCCCACATATATGTGCACAGACACACAGATTATCAGAGAAAAAGGCCCGGGTGGTTGATCTGGCAAGCATGAAGTCTTCAGAGCAGGAGGAGAAGCCCGAGCTCCAGAGAAGCACAGAGGGCGTCGGGAGCCTCTGCAGGCACCGGAAGCAGGTTCTGTCTTCAGGGGCCTCTGCTGTCACTGTTAAGACTGACCGGAGTCACACATGAGGCCCACACGCGTGGGGAGGACCACGGCCTTGATTGACACTGACTGACTTGAAGTTCCAAGTCTTCATCTCAGCATAAGGGCGGTCCAGCGTGACCTTTGACCCTTATGTCAGTCATCAGAAGACTGTGCATCTCTCCGGGCGTGACTGGAGCACTGTTGCATCTTGGGAATGGCGGGGCAGGGGTGGGGGTGGGAGTCGGGGGGTGGAATTCCTGTCCTGCTGTGGGAGAGCTGTGGCCCAGCAAGGCCTGTGCTCAGAGCTGTGCGAGTGCCCATCCCTGAAGGACACAGTCAACCACCTTAGGTCAACCACCTTAGGCTGCAAGCTCGGTCAGGCTGAGCTGTTTCAGGCCAAGTCACAGTCACTGAGCACGGGGCTTTGTCCCAGGCTCTGGTCAGCTGGTGGAGTCTCCACCCACAGCATCTGCAGCTCAGAAGCTGAGATCACTGCTCAGGGCAGGTAGGATGGAGCGGCTCCTAGAGGGCACGGCCAGCCCCCAACTCAAGGCCCAGGCTAAGATTCCTTCTCACTACTGCGTCTTCAGCATCTTTTCCTACTTTCTCTTTTTTCCTCTTTCTCTTTCCTCCTCTGCCCTCTAGGGATCTTGCTGTATCGGCTGGGCTGGCCTCAAACTCACACGGTGTGCCACCATGCCTGGTTTTAAAAGCTTTTTTTTTTTTTTTTTTTGGTAATATTTTTTGGTAATATTACTGTATGCTTACTGCTGGCCGGGGACAGTGCTAGGGGGCATCTTTACACACGTAATCTTAGATATACTCTTCACAGTGGGAAGAGGTAACTATTACTCTTCCTTCCCTTCTAAATATGGACTACAAGGCTCCAAAAAATTCTGTGTTTTGTGTCATGCTGTGCAGCAGGAAAGGGGTCCATGGGAGCCTGGAGAGTGTGTCCCTGTGTGCAGACTCCCTCAGCACGCCTGCGTGTCTAAGCAGGAGTTCCTCCCTACCTGAATGTATGCAGCGGGATCACACTTTTCAACACCGAAAATACTTGTTTAAAATATTTGAAATCAGAGCTTTTCCAAACACAATATTTTGTGTAATCCAAAAATAAAATACAACAACAGAGTAACATGTCTGAGATATTCATACCTACTGGGAAATCAAGAAACATCCTTCTATGTAACATACACACACACACACACACACACACACACACACACACACACACACACACACACATAAAATCAGATTTAAAACCATCTACAGGTCAAATGTGGACCTCTGTGAATTCAAAGCGAGCCTTATCTACATGGCAAGTTCCCCAGGACAGCCAGGAATACAGAGACCTGTCTCAAAAACAAATCTAGAATGTATGTGACTCACAGACTATTTAATTATGAAACTGTGGGCTCCCTACATGTACAACGTAGGGGAAATGTTTGGGTGAAAATACTCATAATCCTATAGAACAAAGACAGAAAATAAAAGCTCAGACTGCGTTAAAAAAAAAAAAAGGAAAACAACTAGAAAACAGGCTGGGGGTGGCTCTGTGGTAGACGTTTACTCAGCTAACATGGGCACGGTCCTGGGTTTACTCTGTAGCTCTGTGTGTGTGTGTGTGTGTGTGTGTGTGTGTGTGAGAGAGAGAGAGAGAGAGAGAGAGAGAGAGAGAGAGAGAGAGAGAGAGAGAGAAAGAGAAAGAAAATATATAAGAGAGAGGAGGGAGAGACAGAGAAATCCAGAGAGGAGGGAGACAAAGAGACAGAGACCGGCTGTCACTGTTCTGTGCACCTCAAACTTCCAGGGAATCTGCAACACCCGTTCGTAACGCTGTCCTGCCCCTTCTCCTTTTCCACTTTAGTATTTCTGTTTTCCAAAAGGGCAAATTTTCTCGATTTCTGTTTCTTTCTGAGTGGCGCCATGCTTCCCGGGTGAGACATGACAACTCTGTGATATGTACGGTGTTACATGTTATGGGGCTTAGTTGCTAAGGGTAGTGTGGCCTTGCAGGGACCTTATTTAACTCACTGACATAGAAGGGGAGAGGTCTTCCTTTGACTCCAGTAAAGACTGGCAATGCCAGGCAGTGATGCGCAGCGGGATACCGAATTATTTTGAAGAACTTTGGTCATGTAAGAAGAGATGGCTTTCGTCTGTGACCAACAAGAGGCATGGAATAATGCAGACCCTTTGCATTTAGCGAGTTGTGGATAAACCTCATGGGAGTCTTAAAAGGCAGAATCAAGTTCTGAATGCAAGAGGCAATCTAGAGAGTCCCAGGCCATCTAGAGAGTCCCAGGCCATCTAGAGAGTCCCAGGGTTACTTCCCTCAGTCTTGCATCTTCACTGAGATCTTGCTTCTTTTAGACTTGTTTAAATATGATTAAAGCAAAACAAAACACCTTATTTTGTGGTTACTTAAGAAATACAGTTTGTCTGCATGTGCACTACCATGCTTCCCGCCATGATGATAATGGACTAAACCTCTAAAACTGTAAGCCAGCCCCCAATGAAATGTTTTCCTTTCTAAGAAGAAAAGAAATAACGTTTGAATGGAAGCAAATGAGAAAGAATTTTGTAGCATGTCTGGTCCTCCTTGGCAGCATGGTTATTTAATGTGTGATCTTGCTTTTACGTGGGAAGGACTTCTTGGTTGAAACCCTCCGAAGTGATTTTGTCAGGGTGGTTGCTGACATTAAGTGGCTGGATTGCCCTGTTATGAGTTATCACCTTATAACTTTATGAGTTTGTGACTTTATCGTGTCCCTAAGACCTACAATCCTCGAGTTTACTGGTCTTAGAGGAAGAGGGCTATGACAGCTTAAGCTAAGGAGCTAAAACAAAGCAAAACATAAGAGCTTCTTTCACTCTACTCATCAGGGGGTGACATTTATAAGAAAGTAGACTGTTGCCTTCTGTAGCAAGAGTCTTCTTGACGCTTCAAAAACAGTCAAAGGCTAGAAGAAAGGCTTTTTGAGTGTGGTCACCACAAAAAAATAATGCATGTCTTAGGTGCTGGATCTATGTGCTCAAATTAAATGTCACATAGTACAAGTGAGGTTCAAACCCCACATGACCCCCTATAAACACCTAGAAACATCGTGTTTTCAGGAGTCAGTTCTCAGAAATGTTAAGAGGCAGACAGAGACAAGCATGGCCTTCCTGGACCCCGCTCCTTGGCCACTGAACTTTCCTAGCCTCCTGTGGCTGGCTCTACATCCACTGTCCTGCACAGATTCTGGGCTCATCTCTCCTGATACAGCAGACACACATCAGCTGTCCCCTCTGCGGTGGTGATAGTATTAAGTTCTTTCAGGACAGCGCCTCCCCTGTGTGTACCCAGGCTGCTTTTATTGCCTACTGCTGTGTGACACCCCTGTCCCACCTTGCTGTACTGGGCCATCAGTGTGGGAGTTCAGTGTGGCTCTGGACATTGGGTATAGGTAGTGTTTAGTGGTATAGACTTGAAGTTTGGAAATGAGAAGCATATTGGGAGATGGATGGTTGGACAACATTGTGAATGTGTTTAATGTCACAGTACTGTATACACCAAAAGTAGTTAAAGCCATGCATTTTCTGTTAAGTGTATTTCACCATAACAAAAAGAGTGCTGTTTATTTAAAATAGTGAACTTCTTGCTTTAAAAAAAAAAATCACTTTTTTTTTTAAAAGGGTGATTGACATGAATGCATTGAAAACCCATGAAGTTAGTTTTTTTATTTTTTTTTCAACAGCTCAGTGTGATCTAAAAGATGGATCAGACAATCCTGGACAGTAGATGTATTCAGGGAGGTTTGTTAGACTCCAAATATTCAACATAAGATGTAAAATGTGATGAACAGAGACACTTTGCAGCCAGAAGGGAACATGAGCAGAGAATCTCTCAAACTTGGAGATGTGATCCCTGTCCATCTAGAGGTCCCCACGCCTCAAGAACTTTACTTTTGCTTTGGTGCATTTGTGCCCATTCTGATCTTCATGGAAATTGTGGGGTACTCCAGGACCCCAGACATCTCTCCAAAGTCCTCTTTCATCTGCAAACCCAGGAACTCACCGATAAGCAGGGGACTGCTTCTAAATGCCAAGCAACGGCATCTCTTGCTTCCAAAGGTAAAAAGAAAAGTATTTATAGGAAACATCAAGATTCACATTAAGGGGATTATATCATAACTCAATTGTCAATCATATAAGAGAATCATATAACAATCACATTAATTTTTGCTTGGTCTTAATTATTGCTTTCTATTTTTTTTTTCACAAAGTAGGGGGATCATTCTGAATGCACATGGCAGCCTAAGCCTTTACAGAGGCTGCCTAGAGGTGTCAGTTGAGATGACTCCGAGGTGATGATGTCTCCTGTGTTGCTCAGTGGCCTGGGTAAGGCCTTTGCATTATGGATGGAAAAGCAGCCACAGCTAATTGGTAACTATGATATAATTGTCTCCCAGCCAGTCTGTGCTTCCTGAATTTTGCTTAAATGCACTTTTGGTGATTCAGATTAAGAAGCATATAAGGTTATGTTTGTTTACATGCAATGGAGCAAAAAATCCTTGAGTTAAGATACCTACTGAAGAAACAGGGGCCCAAAAGCAGATGCTTTGGGAAGGAGACAATGTGGAGTCCCCCCAGAACATGGAGAATAATTGCTCATCTGGAGCATTCTCTCTAATCCTTTGGTAGCCAACTTACCCAGCAGTGTGTAACACGGCTACCTTGGGTTTGCTGCCAAGTGGACAACTTGAGCAATGGCAGCCCAGACAAACTTTTCTATGCATTTAGGCCACAAATTCCATGCTTGGGCTTAGGCCAGATGGCTCCTTTAAAGGTGGCCAACATGACATGGGAAATGAAGCCAACAAATGCCTCCACGCACTCAGTCTTGGCACATCCTTCTCTGAGGACATAATTAGCCTTGTTTGCCACTGTGACCTTCACCTTGAGCCTCTCAGATTATGGCAGTGAATGTCGTAAGAACAAGCACAAAGTAAAAATCAGGATTTATTATGTACATTTCCAATGTCTTCTGACATTTTAGTGTATTTTTTCAAGTAGTATGTATAGATTTCTACATATAAATAATTTTAAAAAACTTGACAGCAGTGGTGGCTGGCTAAGGGTACAAACATCCTCAAATATATCCCCTTATTAAAGACTAAAACAAATTTGCATACTGATGAGATGGGCAAGCTTATTTCTTTCAAAAAGAATCTTAAACAGTCGTAGCTCTTAGTATTTGGCATTGCAGGACACAGAACATCTTCAGTGGTTTTCAGACTTGATCAATATACTTTGGACATATAATTGTCAAATGCTGTGAACGTCACTTTAAGAATATTTAAGAAGTAGATTTTAGGGCGATTCAATAACTGTTGGAAATTCTGTCTGACTCCCAAGCCAAAATTCATTTCAGAATTTTTGACGAAATTCAAAGCCTCAAGCAGAGGCTTTAAAAATCTAACCTTCAATTGCAATCCACTCCAAAGATAGATTAGGAGCTCCTTATGCTGAAAAAGGAACAGCAAAGTATTGAAAGTCTGCCCTTCTATAACGAAACCATGATGCTTCTGTAAGAGCAGAAAAGCTGATGCAGGATAAAGACACTACAAATCATATCACACAAAAGTCTCCAACCCCCACCAAGGTGTGGTGATATATTGTGTACCCTAATAAAAATTTCCTGAAGATCAGAGAACAGAACAAGCCACTAGATTAAACATAGGTGCCAGGCAGTGGCACCTTTAATCCTAGCACTCAGGAGGCGGAGATCTGTCTGGATCTCTGTGAGTTCAAAGCCACCCTGGATCACATGAGATTGACTCAGTCTAGAAGAGAAACAGAGCCGGGCGGCGGCGGTGGTGGCACACACCTTTAATCCAGCATTTGAGATCTCATGCCATTTCTTGGGTAGCATGCCTTTAATCCCAGCACTGAGAAGGAAGTGATGGCTGTGTGGAGAAAGGTATATAAGGCATGAAGAGACAGGAACTAATGCTTTTCAGGCTGAGGAGTCCTAGAGGTTAAGACGTGGCAGTGGCTTGCTCCTTTGTCTCTCTGATCTTTCAGCAATTACCCCAATATCTGGTTCTGTTTTTTTTTTTTTTATTAAAAAGACCATTTAACAATTTGTGTTACGACAAGGCATTTCCAGCAGCCTTGTGGGCACTGCATGGTATGGTGCCAGGCTCCATGTAAAGTGCTCAAGGTGTGCGTCCAGAACGGAGGCTACCGTGAGGCAGCAGGTGGTTTTGAATTAGTGTTTAGTGGGTGAATGTTGGGAAGCATTTCCCGTTGTCAGGTTTTTTGTTGAAGGCCCACATTCAGTTACGCAATTCCATGTGGGCCCCCCAGTTGAATGAGCTGTGGACTAGACAAGGGTCTCCAAACCTAACATCCAAACCCTCGTAAGACTAGTCTGGACACTCTCCCACCGCAGCACATCTTCTGTGACCCTGCCAACCGCTCTCCCTCTGTCTGTCTCTCTCCCCTTTGCCCTCCTGACATTTTTAGTAAGAGAAACTCAGACAGAAAGAGCCTTGCTTTCTCCTTTTTAAAAGCTGCCATCTTCCAAAGCCAAGGCCAGACATCAGAACAGCCTGAACCTGCTGCAACCTCACACCCTTGAAGGCCTTTCTAATTCTGACCCAGATGAGACAAGACTTGGTGCGTCTCCTATGTCCTGAGCCACGCTTTACTTGCTTTTGCGAAGAACAGGAAGGAATCAATTCCTAGATGGAGGAACCATTTGGAAAGTTTTTGAGACTGAGCTGTCAAATCCAACAGTGTTTCTTTTCTCGTATGACTACCTCAGAGCCCTAATACACTTGTTGAGGTCCATCATAAAAATGTGACAATTAGAAGTAAAGAGATGAGCCAAGGAGAAGACAGCTCAGCCAATAAAGGTGCTTGTCAGCCCGGTGACCCGAGTTCAGTCCCTGGGACCCACCTGGTAGAAAAAGAGAAAAAAGCCTAGAAAGTTTTTCCCTGACCTTTATTCATGTTGCATGGCATATAGATCCCACCCCCAGCACATCCATGCACCTGTCATGTGTATGCATGTGTAACAAATAAATAAGTAAACAAATTTTACTTTAAAAATTAAAAATATTGTCAAGAAGATTCTCAAGCAACAAGTGAAGGAAATACACATCACATGATATCTCGAGGCGGCAGTCGGGAGGGCTCTGAGCTATGAGCATGGAGGGTGGATTCAGAGGCAGTCTGGGCACCTCTTTCACTAATACCTGAATACTCACTGGTACCCAGGGTTCAGAACAGACCATACAGGATGCAACTCTGCATCCCTGATGCCTTTCTGTGCTGGCTTCCTACTCTAGAGTAGGGAATGACCTTCAGTTCTCTGGAAGGATTATTTTAGGTTTATTATTGAGATTTTTGAGACACAATGTTCTCTTTGCTTTGAAATGAAATCATTGTATCTTATTTGCAGAAGTTTGATGATGGTGCTGGTTGGTTAAGCAGAGCTCCTGGCTGCGCTCCAACATCTATGTGGCCTTGAGCACTAAGAGACAGTTCAGGATCCTATAAATGCCGTGGGTCTCTACAGGGATGCAATACTATTTAAAAGCAAAACTTTGAAACTTAGTTCTGTGTGGTTAAACATCAGTGTCATGTTGGAGCGCTGTTAAAAGTTAGCATGGTTATCCCAAGAACTAAGTATTCATTACTATAAAACCTGGACAGTACTTACTAATGCCAGTACCCTCGGGACTCAGTACTCACAGCAATTGTGCAGAACTCATTGTCATGAAGGAATTAAACATTACAGTTCAGACTGGTAAAGGTTTCTGCTTAGACCCTATTCCTGCCAAAAAAAAATACACATAACCCTTTCTTCTGAAGAAATGAACCCGTGAGATTTATGTGGAATATTTGTATTGGAACAAATCAAAACCAAAAAAGCTAGACAGTATTCTGATATTTGCTACAACATGCAAATATGTAAACTATACGGCAAATAATGCAAACTATACTGGCTATTTGTTTTGTCACATTAATTAACAGAATTGAAACTTGTCTAATAATGAATGCTTAAATTTATAAAGTAACTTTATTGATGACACAGGAACTTAGGCAGTGAGTGAAGAAGTTACTTTTCTTTTTTCTTTTTAAACCATCTCTGGTTTGTTTTCAAGACTTCCCCATCCTAGCATTGATTTCAATAATATTTTTCTTACTAGAATTACAATGTTCCATTTTTTCCCTCTTAGGCTTGACTGACAGGACTGTAGGAATACAGCCCTCACTTTAGCGAGGTTTGTTAACATAACCAATAATAGAAACCTGTCACCTTTTAGCAGGTGACAGGAAGGAAGGAGTGTCTGTTCGTCTGTCTTTTATTAAATGTTATGGGATAGCAAGTCCCCCGGTGCCAGGCAGTTTACAATGGAATTGTCAGTGTAAACCACACAGGCAGAAGCTTTCTTTAGATGTGTTAGGAAGAACCAGATTCCAGTAGTCTAGAAACAAAACTGTGTTGGGTTGAAGGTGGGAGAAATAGAAAGGAACTTTCTGGTAAGTCAGAGTTACAGCCAGCTCTGAAGGGGCTTCGGGGACCCATAGTAAGTGCTGGAAGATGAAGTCCACATTTTTTACACCAGATCATGGTAAACCATCTTGTTAGGATGCAGAAGGTCTGTGTGAAAGGCACTAGCTGATAAGTAGCAGCTAAATGATCTGAGTCTGAGTTGGCAACTCTAGTCACCAGCTTTGAAGATTGGTCTCTGTATTGTAAATAAGTTCTAAAAGTTAAAATAAAGGTAAAGAGAAAGAGGAACACACACACACACACACACACACACACACACAACCACAGAGTCACCCAGTCACACAATCACCCACATACCTTGTCTGTTTAAGACAGTCAGTTTAACATTTAATTAACCTTGGTTTTCATAGGTTAATGAACTAAGGTTGTTAGCATGTTAAAAGAGAGAGAAAAACAGCCCCCCTCCCCCACCAGGTGATACAAAAGGCAACAGGAATTTATTGATAAACACCGACCTATAGGTCTACCAAAAAAGTTTATCAAATATTAAGCATGCTGGCTATTAACTTTAGATAATTAAAAATAAAATTTACATCTTTGTAGAAAAATCATCATTTCCACGTTTCTTGGGCTCTGCCTTGATCGATGTATTTTAAGAGCCTATAACATAAATTAGGTATTTCTGATGTGTGCTGGTGCTGTCTTACTGTTCTTTTAGTTTTCAATCCCTGCAAGTTGGGCTGACACTTCACCTGAGGTGAGGAGAATCATTTTTTTACCAAGAGCGTTGAGACAGCTGGGACACCTGATCACCTTTGCCAGTCCCCTAACATCCACAGCTGCGGTCCACTCGAACTACAATCTGAGATGTCATTCCAACACTAACTACACACCGCCAAGTTTAGGAACACCACCACAGCACTCCTTAAGGCTCAATGAGGTGTTTATCACAAGAGGTTTGCAGGGACAAGGTCCAGCCAGGTCCGGGTGTATCCGCAGAGAAACGCCAAAGGGAAGGGAAATACCAATCTGAGACCTACGAGTCTTTAGATTTGTGTTCGGAATTCAAAGTGGCCAGGTGCCTAGAAAACTTAAATGAACAACTATGGACGCCAGTCAGTGTTAAGGGAGGGGGGCTGGTGATCAACATGTAATTGCCTATGTACACCTCCTTCGAGGGCTCTTCCGTCGTTACACACTTTGTGACTTTGTAATTTGTCCAGGATACGTGTCCCTTCCAGCAAGCAACTCGGGGAACCGGATGGAAAATAGAAGACTGACTAACTCTGGAAAAGGTTTAACGAGAGTTTGAGTCCTGATCTAACAAAGACTAAGAGAACAAATATTTGATGCTTTTCACCCGCCTACTGAGCCTTCAAAGTAGCTTATATCCACCTAGAAGTAAATTTTTGAGTACCTGGAAAATCGTTTCAATAACTCAAAAACCAACGACCGATAAGGCTTAAGCGGCATGAAAAAACCAGCATGCCCTGTAAAGAATGAAAGATGAACTCTTCGAGGAGAAATCCCCTTCGCTCAACCGCTTTTGCAAGGAGCATCCAGTCCCGGAAACCCGGCACTAACGCCAGCTCTCAGCCACGCCAGCAAGAGTCGGGTCTGTGCGATTCAGAAGACGCAAGCCTGAGGCTGCAGATAGAGACCTGGTAGCACCACTCGTTCTGACTATTTTTTTTCTTCACGGGGGTCAGGGGTTGGGGAGGGGATGAGAAAAACAATGTCTCTGCACTCAGCCCCCAAGGTAAGAGTCACAGTACCATTTTCCTGTTTCCCAAATTCAGGGATTCCCTAGCTAAGGTGGACTGGCTCCAGGGACACGCGGAGGCGGTCTGCCCCGGAATTGCCAAAACGCCCCGGGAACTTTATGTGTCAGAGGACACCCGAAGCACCACGTCCCTGGAAAGCCACCTGGTCAGTTTGGTGCAACTGTGACTGTTCCTTTTCCACACTTAGGGGTTTGGAGCCGGGAGTCGGGAAAAGACTCCACTGCAGAAGAATGTGGAACTCGCTACAAACCAAAAATCCTGAAAAACCGTCTGGATGAAAAAGAAAACTCTGATGAGGAGAAGCGGTCCGTGGCAGGTCGCAAGCCACGAGTCCCAGCAGCCCTGGGTCAGGCGAGCGGCTGCATCGCAGCACAAGCTTGGGTGCTGGGCTGTGGCTTTCGCGCGCTCTCTCCGGGGAAGATGACTGTTCTACCAAGAGGCAACCAGGACACTGCCCCACACTCCAACCGGGGTGTGCAGAGACGGTCCCTGCAGGCGAGCACCGAACATACTTGGGCTTGCTGGCTAGTGAAGCACGCCCAGCTTCCGAAGTTCCTTCTTCAGAGAGCCCATTGGGGCAGTTTCCTTCTACAGAAGCGGTCTGGACTACAGGCTGCTGAAGTAGAAGGGGGCAGAAGTAAGCTGCTGGCGACAGATGGCCTCTGGGTTTCAGAGCTATGAACTCTTTTAAGTTTCGTATTTTGAGCACCAGTTTGCTCTTTCTGTCTTCTAGTCCCACTGGGACCAAGTGGGCTGGCGCACACGAAGTTCGTTTTAAAGCAAGTATGGGAAAGGCAGTCCCAGGATGAACCGCCTTTTGAGACCTAATGGGAACTCTTCCTTGATCTTAAAACTCCTGCTAAGTGTCCGAATTTGAATTTCCCTCCCCAGCCCTGGCCGAACCCTGCTCGGTAGATGCAGCGGGCCAGCTAAAGGGAGGATTCCCTGCCTCAGGTCACCCGCAGGCGGATGTGGCTCGCACACTGCTTAGAACAGCTACCAGGCTGTGGGTTTAGAATCTGGAACGCCAGACCCAGATGTGGCACTGCCAGGGAGACTGGCCGGCCAGGGGCACACACCACGCGCCCAGTGCCGGGGTACTGGGGCTGGACGCGGCGGGGCCGAGTCCCAGGGGACGCGCAACGTGGGCGCGGGCGGTGGCGGCGCCGGGGAGCGCCTGCTCCGCCAGTGGGCGTTTTCTGCCGCCGCCACCACCGCCGCCTCCACGGGCAGCGGCACTGCGGCGCTTTTCTCCGCTGGTTTGGAGCAGTCGCCGCGGCTCGGGCTTCGGAGCGCGCACACACCACGCCCCGCCCCGCGGGCAACGTCCCCGCAGCCCCTCGCCCGGCGGGGAAGGACGAGGATTGTGCGCACCAGCCCGCACCGAGGCGCTGAGACTCGGGACTCGTCCCCAGCCCGGGGTCCTCTTGAATCCCAAAGGAAACATGATGTGAACCCCCAGTCGGCGAGGCACCCAAGACGCGAGCGGCGGACGGGACCGGAGCCTGTGCACGGCGGGGAGGGCTGGTGCTGCGGGGGCGGAGCCCGCCGAGTGCCGGCCGCCGCGCCCTCCCGCCTGCCCCCTTGGAGGCTGGGGAGGAGGGCCATGGCCAGCCCGGAGGAGCGGTTCGCTCCCCGCCCCCAGGCCCCGCTGCCAGCGGCTGGGGACGAGCCCGGTCGCGGCCAAGTCCGTCAGGAACCCCGGCGCGGAGAGGCCAGCGGGTGGAGCGCAGTGGGCCTGAGCTTGGCCCGGGAGCTGCCTGGCTGCGGCCGGGAGGAGCTTGCGGCGCCCCCGCCCCTGTCCCGGTCCCTGTCTCCCGCAGGCCACGCCAGCCCCGCTGGGGGCCCCAGCGCCCTCTCCGCGCTCAGCGCCGGCGGCTGCGGCTGGGTGGCGGCCCGCGCTCCCTCGGCGCTCGCCTTCTCCTCCCCTATCCCCTCCTCCTCCTTTTCATCTTCCTGGTACTTCTGGCCGCCGCCCCCCCTGCCCCCTCCCCCTCTCGTCCCCTCCTCATCTGCCTTCCACCTCCCCGTGCGTCTCCCGAGAAGGGAGGGCGCAGCGGCGGCTGGAGGAGGAGGCGGCGGCGGCGATGCTGGCGGAGGAGGAGGAGGAGGAGGACAAGAGGCAGCTCCCTTGAGCGTCCCCCCCGGCAGTAGTCACCGCAGCGGCGGTGGCAGCGGCGGGCGGCGGCAGCTCTTCCTCTCGCCTGCGATCCTAGGCTTGCTGCTCCCAGCCCGTGCCGGGCCCCGGCCACCGCCGCCGCCGCCGCGGCTCCCCCTCCACCCGGGCGCGCGCCGCACAGACTCCCCGGGCTTTCCGGGCGCCGGCGGGGGCTGCCCTGGCCTCGGCCCCGGCTCTGCCGCCGGTGGCCGAACTCCGTGGCGGCCCCGAGGCGCCGCCTTCCCCCTAGCCACCGCCTGGCCGCTGCTCTTCGGCTCCGACATGGAAGATGGACCTTCTAACAATGCGAGTTGCTTCCGAAGGTTGACCGAGTGTTTCCTCAGCCCCAGTAAGTGGTCCGGCTCCACGTTCCCCGCGGCCCGGGTGGTTTCTGTCTTGGTAGGGGTCGAGTCGGGGCCTTGGATCATGGGGTGGGGAGGGAACTGCTGCGGTGGTGGGTGGCCGGCAAGGTGCGTGTGTACCCGGCCGAGATCGGCCAGTGGGCCCCAGGAAGCTGGTGGCACATCCGTGGCGTTCGGGACCGCCGGTCAGCGTAGGGACACCGGGCTTTCCCAAGCCCCGAGTGCGTGCAGAGGAAGGGTGAACCGGAGGGTGTCGGGAGCCAGACATTTAGAAACTAACCTGCTTCCCCAGAGCTGTCCCTGACCACTTTGACCTGGCCCATTATTTAGACCATTAAGTTTGTCACTGATTATTCCATGATTCTCTCCAGCCTGTGACCATTAGACTGGAGTATAGACGCTTCCTTCCACTGGGGGTCCCGGGGATCCAAACCACTGGATTCCTGCAGCTGCGGTGGGGGCAGGCAGGGCTCCGGAACCTGAGGCTTCCAAATGTAAAGGGAAGGCTGGGCTTGCGCCTCAGTGTCCATGTCCTGGCGCATGAACCAGTGGTATGGAACTGGATGCGCCCACCCTCATGAAGAGGACGCATCCCCCCAGCCCACCTCACACAGATTCTTGGTAGCTGGTGCTGCTTGTGTGGGTAAAGAAAGAGGAGGAACAATGGGCATTAGCATGGAAGAAAGAGGCACCTCTGGTTCACTCCGACCCACGGGACGACAGTAGCATGACCATTCTGCCTCTCCACTCTCAGGCGCAGGGCTTAAAGCCTGCTGGGGCAGGGGCAGCAGAAGGCGTGTCATGGGGTGGGGGGCGACGACAAGATTGATCAGAGAAGTCAAGCAGAGCTTCCCTGGAAAGGAGGCAGGCAGGAGATGTTGAGGGAAGAGACTCCAGATGCGCAGAGGAAGGAGTCGCTGCGGTTGTTGATGGAGGGCGAGCAGGGTGAGGACCAGAACACTGGGTCGGGAGGGGACCAGGTGGGACCGGGTGGGAGAGTCTGTGCTCTGAGAGGGCACATCCATGGGAAATTGGGAGACTCTGGCATCCGCCGGGCCCTGAGCGGGGATTTGGTGCCACAGTCCACCGCGTGCGCACCCGAGCCTTTGTCTGCATCTCGCTGGAAAGCCGCGCTTTTAAAGCCTTGCTTTCCCCAGGCGGATTCTGCCAGGTTGCAAATTAGCTTTCTTGTTACTGCTCCCAAGTACCACTCACTCCTTGACCAGGGCAGACCTCGGTTCTGGGACATGGGATGCCTGGGTTGAGACCCTCCTCGGGACCAGAGCTGGTCTAGGTGCCCGCCCAGGAGCTCTTAGGGTACAGCCACCAAGGAGGGCGATCATGTTCCCTCCAGGACCCAGTTGACTCCTGTAATCCTTCCTCCCCAGCCCTGGGTCAGTTCATGATGACCACATGGCCCAATGGCCACTCACACATCTGCAGGCAGCGTTCAGCAGAGCTCTGCTTAGAATTGCTTATTGGCTTGATTGCCTCAAAGGGTGTGGACTCTGCTCCCAGCTGACCTCTAGTTCTGACGCTTCTCTCCCCAGCCCCATCCCATGTATTTGTGAATTACAGAGCACTGTGCTTTGAGCATCTATGTGTAAGCGTGTGCTCTTGCCCTTGGATTGTGGTCAGCAGAGATTGACTACACTCCCCAAAAGGAACTCTGGGGATTGGCCCTGGGTTGGAGGGGTAGGAGAAGGTGGGGTCCATAGACTCTCTTGGGGTTGTTGGAATAAACCTCAGGCCTATGACTAGGCTTGCCCCGGGTCTTTTTCCTGATGTACATTTCATTTTTTTTTCCTTTACAAAATAAATATCTTTTCTCTTTTGGCAACTGGTGTGTGTGTGTGTGTGTGTGTGTGTGTGTGTGTACTTGAGCATGTTCAAGTGCATATTTGTAGGCCACTGTACACTTTTTTTTGAGATTAGGGTTTGCATTTGTATATATCTGAAGATGCTGTCTTTGTCAGGGGATGGGGCTGGCATTGTGGTAGAAATTATGGTTCTGGATAAAGATGAGCAACTCCGAAGAGATCTGAATTATCTTGGGTAATAAAGGGCACCCTACCTGAGGGAGGCGGTTTCCAGGGATCCACTCTGTATGTGGTTCCAACTGGGAGAAGCCAACCCTGCTATGGCACGCTCACTCTTGTCCCCAAGATAGAAGCACAAGGCGCCTACAGCTTCGTATGGGATGCTAGTAGGGTGACAAGTTCTAGGGTACTTGTAGACAGTCTGTTCTCATAAACCCTTGACTCAAAAGTAGAAGAAGAGGTTGATACCCTGAGGGAAGGCTGCTCTTTGCCCCCTGCCCCTGGCACCACACACTTTTAGGGCTTCGGTTTCTGTCTGCAGCCAAAGAACAGGCCACCTGGGTCTCAATTGCTGAAGTACCTGAAACTTGGCAGTTTTCTGGGGTTGGGTGGGGGGAATGAGCCTTTTGGGAAGAGCTTGTGTATTCTCCAAGGATATGAAAATACACAAAGGTGCTCAGATGTGTCCCTGTGGAGTTTGTATCCGTTTCTTCTTTCACTTTGATCTCTTTGTGAGCCAAACAAACTGTCATGTGCACACTGCTGAGCCCAGCTGCTACTTGGATAAGTGCACACTGCAATTCTCCTGTCGGAAAGCGAACCCCGTATGGAGGGGACAATAGCCCCCGTTCTGTTCCCGTTTTGTTCTTCATTTTGGTTCACCTGATCATACACCACGCAGCAGACACTTGTCTGAAACCAATGCCGTGTGCTAGAGCCTGCCCTAGACAGTCCCTTTCACGGAAGCATCTGGAAGCCACAGACCTGTCCTGGGCTAGTAGGCCAGGGTGAGAAGGGACCTCCTAAGTGGGACTTGGCTCAGTGTGGATGCTCAGTGCTACAAGTGGTCTTCCTGCTCTTCTGTCCGAATCCACATCATTTCCTGTCCCCTGCTGACCTCTAGACCTCTGCTTCTCCTTCTACTGTTGGGAGAGCTGCCGATTGAGTAGGAAAATCTTGTCCATGGAGAGACAACAATTGTTCTGGAGCATCCTCACGGTTCGTTTTGCATGGGGCTTGGGGTCACACTGACAGCCCAATGGGAATTGCAGTCAGCTTCCTGTGACAGATGCAGGCTGTCTGTGCTATTGTGGATGCATGGTGGCATGGCTGGAGGAAGCATTGCCTGGGAAGAGCAGGAGACACACCTGTGGGACATACAGCTCTGAGGGTGAGACTCTGAAGCCACAAATACCTCCTGCCCGCAAATGTCTCTCTGTGTTGTGTTTTACCTGTGAACTACTGTGAAGGACAGAAGGAACTCCATGCAAAGGAAAGGGGTGGGGATTGTGGGGGAGGATGTAAAGAAAGCAAGGGAAATAAGACCAGAAAAGTTTGTGAATGCAGAGCGCAAATGCCTCCCCACTGCAAACTACTGCGTGCTTCCTGGATATTCCAAACAGCAAGTGTACATTCACGCGACACGCAAGCCTGTCACTTGCCACTCTTACACTACTGTCTCCTGGGGTGTGAGGACTGCGTGGCCGGCACTAGGATACACTGAGATAAATATGATCCCTGTGAAGGCGAATGCACCCAGCACTGCAGACAACAGCAGACTTCACAGTGAGGGTGTTCTTTCCAGCTCCGTGAGGCGGCTGCTGCTGCCGCTGAGGAGTACCAGGCTTGGGTCTAGACCAGCTACGGCCCCATTCACTGCTTCTCGGTGAGGACCCACAGGGTCTACAGTGTAACTGTGTGTGGGATGCAGAGATGGCCCCTCTGCTCTCCCAAAGACATGGCATACAGACACGGGTGCCCCAACAGGTGACCCGAATAGCAAGCTGTGAATTCCTGCCCGGCTGGGTGTGGGCAGTGCGCGTCATCAGCTATCCATGGAGGGGTGAGCTGGTTTTTGGCTGGGTCAGCAGTCCAAAGGGCAAAGCTATTTAAACTGGGTGGTGTTATGCTATTTAGATTATTAATATGTAATCCTATGAAATCCTGCTTTTAATTTGAAACAAACCTATATGGACAGAGGGATCTTCTGAAGGTTTAAATGAGAAGAACTAGAATATTAAAAGACCGGCCTTCTATCTCAAATTGATACATTGGTCTCAGAGGGATTTTTGCACACAAAGCGTCTTGCTCCCTAGAACAAAGAAGAGCAGGTTGACTATCAGGCAGGTTAACCTTGTGTGGGGAACAATTTGCCAATTAGCACAATCGCCACCCTGCTTATTTTAAAGGTAACCCATACGGCTGGGAAGATCCTTCAGGTCTGTCTGAAGGAAAACTCCCAGGGGCACATTATCTAAGGCTGTGGCAAAGGGCAGGGCAGGCACCCATCATTTCTCAGGCCTGTCCATCTACAACTGCCCTGCTTTCACTCCTGACGACTGGCTTCCTGGCAGCTGGAGAGGACTGTGGACAGGGACTTGTCTGTGTTCTGATGCTGAGGATAAGACAGTGGTGGACCCGTGGGGGTTATCTGCTTGTGTGGCAAAGTGTGAGGTGCCAGCATCGCAGAGCCATGTGTGGGGATGAGGTATGGCACCCAAAAGGAACCTGGACTTGCGTGGCCTTTTATCCAGAGTTTACACCAAACTCTAGGGGTCCAGCAGATGTCTTCCACAGAATCAGCCCTCACAGGGCAGCTTCCAGTGGAGGGTGGGATTTTTGTTCCTGAGTCCCCAGCAAGCCTGGGAGGAGACTCAGAAGGAGGCCAGACCAGACCCCAGCTTGGAAGACCCAGTGGATGTTTTATCGGATGCTGTGCCCAAGTCTCGAGGGAGCAGGGAAGGGAGTTTATCCAGCAGAAGCCCAAAGAAAACCTTTTGGGTAAAGAGGACACCCCTAGAAGTCATAGACAGGATCTTAGCCAGTTAAGGGGGCAGGATTAAAGGCCTTTGCATAGGGCCTTTGTCCTTGTAAGGGACAGTCCTCTGAGTTCAGAGACAGGTGGGAAAGAAAGCCAGCAGACCTTTCATGGTGCTGCTGGAGCAGAGAGGTCTCTGGCAGAGTCCTCAGCAGGGGGGGACCTTGTACATGACAGCACATGGGGAGGTGGAGGACAGAGGGACAGGGGATATGGTGGGTGGCTCTGTAGACATTGGACATCATGGTTCCTGGATTGGAAAGCTGGGGGTGGGATGGGGTGCATGATTGGGATGGGAGTCAGTCAGTATGTACCTTTGTAGTCGTAGGTGTCTTGGCTTGGGTGGTACCTGCTCTCTACTGCTCTCTAGTGGTGTAGACAGCAACCACCCAGAAACCAAGCAAAACACACCAAAAAAGGTAGGCAAAGAATTCATACAGAGAGCTGCCCTTGGGCTGTGAAGGTCAGCCTGGAAGGATCTGAGCTGTGCAGTATGGCCGGTCATGGTGTGCAGAGCAATCAGGAGAAGACCGGCCAGGCGGATGGGCCCTGGGCTGGAGGAGCAGAGTGAAGGTCACGCTGCTGGAGTTTGGAGCCGCAGCCTCGATGATGTCTGGTATGTGGTAAAACCCACAGGTTGGCCAGAACAGGGCTGTAGACATTGAGGAAAACCGAACATGGTCCTCGGTGCTAGGGGGCCTTGGGAGGGTTGTGAGCCCCTGAGTTCTCTGATTCATGTTCTGGAGGTTTATCTGACTGTAATTTGGGAAATGAATCTTGGGGCTGTTGGGGAAGGGAGTGTGCAGAGGCTGTTGAGTTATGGGGATGACGGTGGGAGTGAAATGTAATGGAGGGCCCACGAGGTATGTGGAGGCATTGAAGGGCCCGCACAGCTGTTGGGACAGGGGAAGGGTAGAGAATGCATGCCTGGGCTTCTGGTGACTGGGGAGGGGCGCCACATGGGGGAGTGAGCAGGTGCAGGTGCAGGTGCAGGCAGGCAGGTTGGTGGGTTTGGCAGTGGTGAGTCTGAGATGCTCAAGGTGTAGTAGATACTAAAAATCCACGTAGACCAAGTTTTCCTCTCCCCAAGGCTGGAGAATAAGGAAAGAGGCATGGCATGTGATGTCCTCATGGGGAGTCAGTCTCTGAATGCTCTGTGTGAATCTGGAAGTTCTGAGACAGACAGATAGCTGTGGTTGCCGAGGAGGGTCTTCGTGCAACCTCGGTCCTCCACTGAAGACCGAGGAACGAGAGGATGGTCCTGGCCTGAAGTGGATTAGAAATAAAGATTATGGTCCCCTAGGACTGAGGCAGTAGCTGAAGGTTCGTTGGAGAGTCTAATGAACTCCAGAGCGAGTGGGAGTGAGAGTTAGGCATGATGGGAGCAGAGCATGGAAGAGTTCACCAGACAGGAGTGGTCTGAGCACCTGGAGGTGACATGGGCCAGACACATCATGGAATTCAAAGAGGAGCCTCGGAGATCAAGTAAGATCCAGGGGCCGGCATGTCCATAGGGTCCTTGACTAGGAGATCTGTGGAGGAAGGGTGTCCCATGGCTGTGACTGATGGAGAGCTATGACTTCATCCCACAGATACTTGAGCATGTTTGTCTACTGAAGTAACGGAGTCTGAAGAACCAGGCAAATGAACAAACAGCTCTGTAGGGGACCTAGGATGAGATGAGGCATGGTGACCTGAGAATGCTGAGTCCCAAGGGAGATGTTTTCTGTAGCGGGAACTGTGCGGACCATGTTGTGGTGGCTGCTATCTCACATTGGGAGCAATAAGAAGGTACGAAATGCTTCCTCAGATGCCATCGTCCCATCACTCCAATTGTCCACATTTTGGCCCTTTGGAGCAAGCTGGACAGGAGGGCCAGGCCTGAGAAAGCTTCTAGGGAACAGGGAGAATGGAGAGAAAGTCAGGGGCGTGGAAGGTCTCCTGGGTGCTTGGGAGGGGCACTTAGTAACCGGCAATTAGATGGGTGTGGGGGAGTGACCGGTGACATTTGAGAGCAAAGCAGTGACTTAGGAGGACATCTGCTGGGGGCCGAGGAGAGTGACAGGGTCAAGGGGCAGGCCAGAGCAAAGGATTCAAGATCTTTCAGAGCCAGGAAGGCTGCGCACTGTGCCTTTCTCAAACTTCCTAATGAGAAGCGGCTCACAGGGTGACATCTGAACGCAGTCTTGGAAGAGGAAGAATTTGAGAGCGGTGGAGGTGAGCAAGGGGAAGATTCCAGAAAGAACAAGGGATGCACGTGAGCAGCGCGCTCCAAGGTGGAGATAGGAAGCCAGGATTGGGCGAGCATAGGGTGGGCGTAGCCACAGCAGTGGGGCTGTGTGGAGAGGGTGGCACACGGGGCAGAGCGGTGGATCAACTGTGGAAGAAGACGTCCACGGTTCCGGTTAAGGGAGGGGTAGGTGAGTATGGTGCGGTTAGATAATGTGATACACAACTCCTGAGTGCCAGCTGGGAGCCATTGCAGTCCTGATGACAGACAGCAGTCACGTGTCAGGGAAGACCTGCTCCTTCCTTTCACAGAGTCCCCATCGTGAGGGACCTGGATCCAGGGTAGTGATGACGCATCCTAATGAGTGACGTGGGAGAAGTGGACCCTGGAGGGACAGAGTGCTCCGTGGCATTCTTTCCCAGGAGATGCTTTGCCTCCCTCCGGGCTTCCGGGAATCTGCCCCTCCTTGCCCTCTCTACCACATCTCTTACCTCATACAGTGTGCCTCGTGTACTGCCTACAGATGAAGAGCCGGGGAGCTTAGAGGCTGTGTCGAGTCCTTCCCTCTTCCAGGGGACCTTTTTCTGTGCTGACCGCTGCCTGTCTAGGTCTCTCGTCCTCCCCGGGTCTGTTCAGGCCCTTTCCTGTCTGCTTCTGTCTGTCCTGCTGCATATTGCCCCCCTTGGGGGTCTGCATTTCACTAGTCTTCGTCTGTCTCTAGGGTAGGGCAAATGCTTCATTCATAGACTCTCTGTCCGCCCTCCCAGGACACCTCCAAGCAGTCTACTGAAGGAACTGAGTAAAATGGCCCTTGAACAGTGCTCGTTTTCCTAAGAGGGGAGAAACAATGAAAGCGTGTGGCGGCAGAGCGTTGCTGCACGACTCCAAACTTTATTTTATTCATTACTTTTTTTCCCCCCATGTAATCCAAATACACTCTCTGGCACCCGCGGCCAGGCGTTTGCGTCACTCCGAACACAATACTTGACATGCAGTGAGGTCAGCAGGGAACAGGCAGCCTGAGTCCAACGGAAGGAGTGAGTTTCGTGTTCCACATTTGGGTAGACTCGCTTTCCCCGCGCTGGGCTATGAGCCTTTGTTCCTTTGGTGAAAACATTTTCTGCAAAGCCAAGACGGAGTTGCATGGGAAGAGTTGAAACAATGCCACGGGTTTGGAGACGATGAATTATTTATCAAAATACAAGCAGATTTGGACTTTTTAAGACTTGGCAAGTTCCGTGAGGGGAGAAGTTCTGCGCGGAGAGCGTTTTTCCTTGATGAGAGAGAAAGGAGGTGACCGGCAGGTAGGAGTGCAGCCTTGTGCAGAGCAGGGCGCTGCGTATGATGTGTGTGACTTTTGTAGGGGAAGGCAGCCAGGGTCTGGCCTTGTAGCCTAGGCTGGCTTTGAACTCATGAAGATCATGTCCTCCTCAGCCTCTCCAGCAATGGGGTTGCAGATGCCACCACCACACCGGCTTCTGTGCTTCTTGTCATAACCTGATTTGTTTCCAGAAGAAGGTCAAATGGTGTCTCAGAGGTCCCTTGCTGTGGTTCCCAGACATGGTGGTAATGGTGTCTTTTACATGCTGTCCTAGGGGTCCCATATATTTTCAGATTTTCTCTGTGACCCAGAATCAGAAGTTTGCTTATGAAAACATTCTTGTCTAGCCAGTCACCGTGTCTTTTGGGGTAATACTCCTGGTTCTTGTGATTAACCGTATCATCTAATTTTTAAGGCCGATTAAAGAGCTGGTTATAAAGGCTCATAGTGATTAGAACAGCATGCTGCTGGCCCCAGACAGACAGACAAGCCAGGACAGCAGACCCAGAGACAGGCAGGCACACAGGAGTTTGTGCAGGTCCCTCCTCACGTGGTAGAAGAAAGGGTAGATGGCTGAATTGCTGAGCTGGGGACAAGATGGTACTGGCTCAGAAGAAAATGAGGTTGTCCCATACACTGTATGCCCAGATTAAATTCCACATGGAGAATATATTTAGTAGCAAAAAGAAGAAACTGTAAAAAAAAATAACAAATTAATAAATAAATGAAATACCATGAGGAAATCCTTTCTGGCTTCAGATTAGAGGGAGCATTTTAAATGTGACTCAAAGTCCATCAGTAATCAAAGGAAATTCTGACTGAACAAGAAGACAAGAGGAATCCCTTTTGTATGGCTCTGGACAGGAACCCCGGGGGAGTGGCCAAGGGCCTTCCCACTTTGGGCTGCTGGCCTGTCCTCTAACATAAGGTGTTCTCAGAAGTGGTTAGGGACAACCAGTCCAGGGGTGTGAGCAAAGGGTGTGGAAAAAGAGAAGAAGTGAATGGCTCCTTGGAGACAGACACCCCACCTGCCTGCCCCCCGAAACAGTGTCCTGCTTCATCGTGGGGATGAACGCACTTTCCAACAACGCTGGCTGCCAGTTTCACGTGCTGGTGAAAGTTAAGACGCTTTATAGCTTGGTAGCAAACCATTGGTTGCGGGAGGCAAACCCTCTCACAGTTTTCTGAGGGGAGTATTAATTGGCGCAAGCCTTTGAAGAGGGCGATTTGTCAGTATTGATCGGTATTAAAAATGTATGTGCCGGTGAACCAATAAATTGTTCACCTGGGACGTTATCGTTAAGATGCTCTTCTGAGCCATCATAGTGACTTCCACCGTGGTGCACACACACAGCACAGGGTGGGGCCCGGGTGGAGTGTCCACTTGGAGGGTCCCCTGATGTGGTTTTCGTCGAAGTGAAATCGAATACATTGAGACATAAACAAACATACAAAACACCACCGCCACCACCGAATAAGGAGTGCGGGACACCAGCATCCACACACATACACCCTCAGGCACACTTACATTAGAAAGGACAATCAAAATACAGCTTCCCATGTGTTTCTGATCTCACAAGGGAATTTAGTTGACCTTACTGGGCAGTGTGGGGTGTCAAAAGGGAGACGTGGGCTCTGAATAGAGGGGGACTCAGAGTCACAGGGAGACTCCACTGTGCACTGCTCTCTTCCGGTTTTATGACCCATTCGGAAGTCACATTGGAGAATAATGGAGAAGGTGCTGACATGCTGTGGGATGGACCTGGAGGGGCTGGCCGTTGCTGAGGGTTTTTTTTTTTTTTTTTTTTTTTTTTTTTTTGCTGTTTTTTTCCTACCGTCTTCCTGACGTCAGGCTTTTGTGTATCAGCTCCTGAAGTCTCTTCAATTGCTTTCTGTCTTCTCGAAATGTCAAGCTATGAATATTTAAAAAAGAAAAAAAAAACAACAACACACAGATCAACACCCTCCCTGTTCGTGAATCAGCCCGTTTCTGTGTCACATTTGGATCGGAACGCCAAAGCACGTACTTCTGCTGCGATGCATTTCCCGCTGGTAGAGCCCTTGGCTTTGGACTTGAGGTGACAAGTATTGCTTCGATGTTTGGAGGGTTGCCCAGTCGGGCTAAGCTGGTAGAAACCACCGTGTTTGGCAAGTCTTCATTGTGCGACTGTGTGCTCTGCATGTCAGTGCTTCTAGAGTGGGCGAGACGTGGACTCAAGGGATGCTGACAAATAATGATCCCTCTGAATGGGGTCCTGTTTGTCGTCAACCACTGTGCGGTGACTGCAACCTGGGGACATGCACAGGGCAGGGGCAGAGGGCACTTGTGCCTATAGCTCTCCTTGGCCTGCACTGTGCTAAGCTGAGGGACAGCGGCTGGGTGCTCTTCCCCAGCGGCTAGCCATCTACCTGAGACCTTGAGGGAGCTTCCAGGCTGGGATGGGCATGACCGGCCCCTGCTGGGGCCGTGTGCTGAGGCTTTAGTTATCGGCATCCTCCTGCCTAGCCTCCTTCCTGCTCTCATCTCAGGCTTCAGCTGTAGGGCTGCTCCTCTGAGTAAGTGGGATTCTTTCCTCCCCCAACTCTGACCCCCATCTGGATGACAGCTCTACTCATTCTCCTGTGTCCTGCTTGTAATGTTGACATTTTTCTTTGTCTTATCACTTAATATTATTTCCTTCTAGTCCACCCATTGGTTTTATTTTAGCCGCCACTTCCTTCCTAGTTGCTGGGTTTTGTGAGAAACTTTTTTTTTTTTCCCTAATGTCAACTCCTGCAAGCCTCTCCTGTGGGTGGTATGCTCCTCCCCAGGTTTGTGCAGGTCTCCTGCACCCTTTGACCTTTGAGGGCAGGAACCTGAGGGTCTCCAGGCATGTTTTCTCTCTGAGGAGTGTTTCTGAAACCTCCACTCACAGCTCGCTCTTTTTCGGAGGTGTGGGAACCTGGCCCTTCCTCTCCTCAGGGCACTGTGAGTCTCTCAGGGAAGGCCTTTGTTCTAGAAGTTGCTCTTGGTGAATGGCATTAGGACTCTGCCTTAATTTACCTCTCACAGATCTCACTCTTTGAGAGTTCGGGTACTTTCTGTGTTGTGTAACGGGTCTGTTCTTTTTGTCGTAGGGCTCTCATTGGGAAATCTGTCCTTTGTTGTTGTTGTTTTTTTTTTTTTTTCTAATTTATTTTTGAGTTTTCTTTTTGTTTTATGTTGGTCTGTTTTTTAAATTTCTCATACCTAAATTTTTGAGATTCAAAACTGTTCTGACTTCTTAGGTCTGGAACCCAGCATGGCAGAAGTGCCGTGTGTCACCTCTTCATCCCTTCTCTTCCCTCTTGAGGGACAGGGTTGGTATTGGTCAGACCTCATGCCTGGGGCTGGCAACCTCTCTGTGTTGAGAAGTTGCAGGTGGCTGTGTGTTGCAGGCCATCAGTCAGGTGCCAGAGCCCAGCACTCAGGACACCTGGGGTGATTACTTGTTTGCTCAGCTTTGGAAGACAAGGGTGGGGGGGGGGGACCTTGCCTCCAGAGGGAGGGCAGAGCAAGTGGCCGGTTGCATTTCCTGGGTCCCTTCCCCAACTGCTGGCATGGCAGTGTCGGTGACATCCCAGCGAGAGCAGAGGGAGCCTGGTCAGGAAGAGAGGAGCTGCCTGCCAGAGGTCTCCGCTCTGCCTGGAAGGTGTTTTCTATGCTCGCAGGAAGTGAAAGCTTCTGGAAGCAGTGGCAGCAGGAAAGGCAGGACCTGTCCAGCAAACTCCACTTTTTTTTGGCAAGAAATGAAAGGAAAATGTGTTCAAAATAAAAGGGAAGAATTTTTAGAAAGAGAAAGAACTAAAAAAAAAAAAGAATAAAAATAAAAAGCAATTGTCCCTTGAATTCTTCCATTTAGGGCAGGCTGTTTGGAGAGGCTGTGGTAGGCATCCCCCCTCCCCCCATTTATTGAGACTCTGCCTCTCCAGCAGGCCTGTCTCTGCCCTGTCCCCGCTCTAAATGCCTCCAGTTGACTTAGCCCACTGTGTGTGTGGTGGAAAGCCAGGGGACAGGCTCAGGTGGGGCAGGCCTGGTGCAGGCAGGGCACACCCACATGGTCCCATCTTTCTCAGGAGGTGGGCAACGGGCAGGACCCTGTGCTTGGCTTGTAGAAGTTCCCTCTCATAAGGGGCTCTGGACAGGAGAACTTAGGGCTTGTTAGTCTTTCTCCTGTCCTTGTGTCTTCATTTTTTTTTCCCCTTATAACTTAAGCTCTAACTTGAAAAGTGACGATGTGCAATTGGGTCCTTGAGGACTCGATTTTGAACAGGCTGCATTTTGAACTCCCCGAAAAACGTTCTGTATCTAGTTTGCATGTATTAGAATGAAGCTGTCAATAAATTGTGTTAATTTAAGACTGCAAATGATTGGGGGTTGCACTATTTTCTTTTGCAATTGTTTAGAATCCTTTAGTTCTAGAGAATGGACATGCACTCTTCTTAAGAAACCAGTGACTGGTTCCTGCCTCAAAAAGTTGTGTATTGGTGTTATCCACCACAGTCGCAGCTGTCTTTTCCCTGTGCTCTGTTGCGGGGGCGGGCAGGCGGGGGGTGCTCTATGTGGCACCTGTGTCCTGTGCAGATACAGTCATCTATTCTGGGAGTTGAACTGTCTCCCTGGATGACTGAGTGCCCCCAGGGACAGCTTGCCCAGTGGGACCTGGATGCAGGGGTTGCAGGATGCACTACTTCAGGACACATCTGTGTTGGAGGGGAATTGGCCTCCAGTCTCCCCTCTTTAATGTCTCAGAGCTCCTCTTTGCGGATCTGTGAAGTAGATGTTCAGTAAATGTCGGCTTTCTTCAGTGCCTTCTCTGCCAAAGAGGAGATTCACAGGAGTGTTTTTTGTTTGAGACAGGGCCTCATGATATAACTCTACTGTCCTGGAACTCACTATGTAGACCAGGCTGGCTTCGAACTCTCACAGAGGTCCTCCTGCCTCTGCCTCCTGAGTTCTAGGGTTAAAGGGGTGCACCACCATGCCTGGAGCAGACTTGTTTTTTTAGTGGAACTACTTTGGAATTCTGCATGGAGCATAGGAATGTTCTATTTGTAATATTTCGTTTTGACTTCATACTGAGTGAGAGTGTTCAACATAAAAAGAGAGGGGGAGGAAGCAGAGCATTCCCAGAAATCCTTAGGGTATGGCTTTTGCTTTTGAAAGAGGCCCTGACTTCACTTCCTGAAAGTCCTTCAGTGACGTCATTGTGGGGTGGGGCCAGAGCGTCCCTGAGGTCTGTCTTCCCTCCCATCCTGGGCTGTGTGGAACTGGCCCTGCTCTGTGCCAGTCTGGCCCATTTTCCTGAGAAGACCCGATGTGGTCCTATTTTGGGATGTGACCTGCTGTGGATCGTGCAGGGTGCTTTGGCCTCTCTTTACTGTTGCTTCCTCTCTTACTTACGTAAGGATGCTTGCTGCTGTTCCCCAGTGGGAGAAGCCAGGAGGCTATCTGCAGGCAGGCTCCAAAGTTGGGCTGGTGACCTCAGAAACCAGCTGTGGTAAGCAAACCTTTTGGAAATGCTCAGCCAACCGCTGGTTTAGTTCTGGTTCTGGTGGTGTCTGAATTACCCCAGTTTCACCGAGGCAAATCCCTCAAAGTCAGAGCTGTGGTTAAGGCCAGGCCTTCTCAGTAGGGAGGTGATCCATGGCCAGCATAGAGAGAAGGACAAACACAACCTCAGGCTGGCAAGAGCGGCTGCTGGTGTCTTCTGTGTTCGAGACATCAGTTCCAGGAGCCCTACACCATGTGCTTGAGGGAGGCTGCCCCTAACTTTGGCCCCCAAATACTCTTGCTGGAGGTCCAGTGATGCTCCTGGCCTAGCCAGGGACACCGGGCAGAAAGCAGAGGCCAGGGGTGTACCCGAGGCACAGCTCAGACTACTTCAGGTGAGTCTGGCATGACAGGGACAGGCCACCACTGCTGAGACAGACACAAGTGGGCTGAGAAGATGAGCTAGCAAGCGCCAGAGTTTCCGTTTCATTTTGAGGAAGGCAACCCTCTCCCTTGGAACTTCGGGAAGCTATTGATCTTCTGTGCACACTCCTGTTCACCACCACACAGCCATCTTCTCGGACGCAGACTCCAGAGCCAGCCAGGGTGACCTCTTGATCTTTGGCTCTGGCAGGCGCAACACTCTGTTCCTACCCAAGTCAGCTTTCCTTGGAGCCTGAAGGACATTTTTAGAAGATGAGAACGTTTAGATTTTTACCTAAATCTGTGTCACTGATTTTCATGTTTCTAAGAATTATGCCCAATATCACTTTGCAGACACAAATCAGAGGCAGGTACGATAAAAACAAATGTGCCTGTTCTTGAACCATCGGACCTGTGTGGAATTTACCTTAAGCAGGATACTTGCGTTTGGAAAGTGGTGCCAGGATGGTTCCTGGTTCGAGGCCAGCCTGGTCTACCTATGAGTTCAAGACCAGACCCAGGGCTGTGAGACACACAGTCCCAAAACCAAACAACAATAACAAAGCAAAAGAAAAAAATAACAGGAGAATACTTTAAATGCTTCATGTGAGGTAGATCTGGCTCAGAGACAGGACACAGCATCATCCTCTTGCGGAAACTGACATTCCTATTTGGAGGTTGATGACATCCTTAGAATGACTGACTGGTCAAGAAGTCTGCGTGACATCCTTGTTCTTTTGATCCTAAATAGTTCCTGTTTGCCCTAGTGGAGATTTTAGAAGTGCAGCATCAATCACTTGTTATTTAGGCCTGCCAGCCAGGTCTCAGCAGACCTAACTCATGAGTGCATGACCTATGTCCCTCATCCATCACCATCATGGCATGGTTCAGTAACCAAAGTGGAGTGTGGCCGTGTGAAGGGGCGGAGCCTGGGAAAGCGCCATTGGCCTCCCCACAGGAGCCCAGGGAAAGACTGAGTTCACTCAGATCCAAGTTCTCTGGGATCTCAGGACATGGAAAGTCTCAGTGGTAACACCAGAACTCTGCAGACAAGTCGATGTTTCTGCCTTCGGTCTTCAGGGAAACTTGGTTCTTTACAGTGAACTTGTCCCGGAGGACAATGGTGTCTGTTTATAGGATGTCATGTGCTGATTGACATATACACCCGGGATGATTAAATCAAGCTAAATAATGTCTCTGCCCCTCACCTCCACATCAAAATCTACTTATTAATCTTGCAGTAGACACTATGAACAACTGTGGTGAGGAAGACATTCCTCCTGCTTCATGAAAACTTTGAACACTGCACTCTGCTTCCTGCTCCCACTGCCCACAGCCTCATCCGGCCTCAGGAATCTGTCTCCCCATTGCCTTATAATGGTGACTTTCTAGATTTCACATACAAGCGCCACTGTGTAGGGACTGTCATCTTGCTTGACTTATTTCCTGTGTCTCCTCTCCATTTCACGACTGACCCTCTCTTAGTCCCAGAAGAGAAGTCTTTTCGATCTGGAATCTTACCATATAGTTCTTTTTCTAGAGTGCCGAAACTTCCGGGGCACTGAGCGGTGGTGCAGTCAGCAGCTTCTGACCCTGGGGGTGGGGGAAGCAGGGGGACCAGGGACAGCAAGGGGAGGGGAGAATTCTGGGGATGTGGGGGGCTTTATTCGCCAAGCCAGTCAACTCATGGCAAGTCTCCTGTCTTCACCTCTCCTACCTTCCTATGTGTCCATCTGTCCATCCATCCTTGTCTCCACCTGTCAACTCATCAATCCTAGAATTATAAATCTAGAAATGAGACATTGTGGCAGGGTTGGAATGTGTATTTAAATTCCGAAATTATGCTTTCAGTTCTGATTCAGCTGTTTGACTTAACATCGAAGACTGGCTTTCCAAGAAGACTTGCAGTCGAGAGATTCCATAAATGGGCTGAACTGCTCTTCAGTTCCATATTTGCTGCGAAAACATGTGGGAACATACATCATTCCCAACCATTCAAGCCTGTGATAAAAATTTCTTATGTCAACTGAAAAAAACGTGGGCTAGGGTCCTGATGCGTTTGGAAGCAGGCTGCGGTAGAGCACATACGCAAAAGGAGCCTTTGACCTGTGTGTACAAGCTGATGAGGTAAACTACCTGGACTGGAAAGCATTCTCCACCTGTGAGTGTCTGAATGCCCCCAGGCCCAGGGCAGAAATGTCTAGCAGGTGTAAAGATGGCGTTCTTTGAGGTTTGGTTGTGAAGCCCGTCTGGGTGCTGGAGGCCTGAGGATGTCACAGCAGTGAATGTGCCGTCTTGGCACCGGGTGGGCCCCTCACAGCACCTGAGGAGCACCACCCCTCCAGGATCTCCGTCTGTCATGCTTTGCTGATCAGCATTTTTGTGTTTCTGCGGCTGTTGCTTCTGTAGAATTCTAGTGCCGTGATTGTTTGGAAGACCTGTGTGCCCACATGGTGGAGAGCAGTCAGTGCCCGTGACCTCAGGAAGCCTGCAGTCTGGATGGGACTCTTGAGCCCTGGAGACTGGAGTAGCCTGGGGCATCTGAGGAAAGATGAGGGAGAGGGAGGGGCCGAATTCGTAGTCTGGCCTGGGGTTGTGGTAGAGGAAGTGTCTGGATGGGAGTTGCTGCCTGGCCAAGGAGGACACCATTGCATCTAGGTGAGGCAGGGGACAGTGAGGGGGGATGGAACCTGCCTTCCAGAGTCAGAGCAGCAAGCTCTCGTCCCCACAGAGCAAACAGGCAGGAGACAGGTGCTCATGGTGACTAGCTGCTTTGGACCACAGCGCGCACGGCTGTGACTGTGGAGGCTGAGGTCCAGGGCAGGCTGGAAGCTCCTTTATCTTATGACAGTGGAAAGAGGGTGGTTCCTGAGACAGATGGGAGCCCATGCCTCAGCCTGGGGCCTAGTAAGTAGATGGTCTCGGGACCCCAGGACCTCAGCAGGGTGCCTTCTCACCCTCTGTGGCCATGCTCACCTCTTACAGACACTAGAAGTTCGCCTACCCAGTTTCCTGGGCCTGACTTCCAGGGAGGTTTGAAGGGCACTTTTGTGCTCACTTGCTTCTGATAATTCTAGAAATGAACCACTAAAAATGGGTGACTCCTTTCTCCCCTTCTTAGATGCAGTGTTGTGAACCTCTTATTTTACTTTTTGGCTTCACGAGGCCTTAGTGACTGCCTCTTCACCCCATAGACGGGGCTTTTCCAGGAAGCCCAAGGGCTCCCATCCTGTTTGCTGCTACAGTTAATAAGCTGAGAGTCTGAGGCACTTGTATTAATCTGTCTTCGGACTTTTGAAGTTTTTCACAGCGACAGTGCCTCTGATACAGTCTAGAAATGATACAGTCTAGGGGTCTTGATTGGCTTCGTTTTCTCTTCCTGTTACGGAATGAAAAGGCAGGACCAATGTGAAGTGTAACAGGTAAGAGCAGACAGATCTCAAGAAAACAGAATCAGCAGCTGAAGGAAGGTGTCTATTGGGGGTGAGGAAACATGGACACAGCAGACAGACATGCAGAGAAAAAGACCCTCAGCCAAGCCGGGGTGGGACTTGGAGAGCTGAAAAATCCAGTCTTTTCTGGAGGCCGAGTGGTGGGGGCGTGGTGTGATGGGGGCGTGGCGCGACAGGGGCGGGGGCGTGGCGTGGTGGGGGCGTGGCGTGATGGGGGCGTGGCGTGATGGGGGCGTGGCGGGAGAGGGGCGTGGCGTGGCGGGTGGGGTGGAGGTGGGTGGTTAAAACCTCGGAGAGCCTCCCCCTCCACTTATGGTTGGTCCTATTGAAAACAAGTGTTCTTGGCCCACAACTGTTGCGCAACCTATCCTGATAAGGCAAACCTGTTGAGCCAGTCAGTCCATCAGCAGGGGGCCAGCCGGCCACCTTTATTACCCAGCCTGGCCCCTCTCCCTATCTGTCTGCCTACCAGAAATGCAAATTTCCACACTGACAGACCAAGAATAGTTAGGTATGTTGATGTAATACACGGTTTCTGGATAAAGATGTACAGACTCCGGGTCTCTCACCTCCCTGCTGCTCTCCAAAGATGTGCGGGAGAGTCTACTCTCTCTCCCCTGGATCGGCTGGGAAGGTTGTTAGCGTGCCCGGACTGTGGGAGAGAACTGAGGGCCTGGCGTGGTACCACTGACTGAGGTGTGCAGTAACTCCCGCACGAGTGATATCAGTCCCACGTGTGATGCGCATTCTAAGAGTGGTGAGGACATTTCCCTGAAGGCACAGTCGAGGACAAAAGGTCAGGGAACACAAAGACGAGAGACCGCAGCAGCAGCAGCACGGTGTACCTTGTATTACCCTCTGCCCGGCATACGAACTGTCTCAATGAGTAATCTTCACAAACAAGTCTGAGAAGTACTCACTGCAGACATATTTAAGTCCAAATCTTTACAACGGCATTGCGAGCGGCAATGTCAGCGCTTTTCTGACGCTCAGTCTCTCCATGCAGCTGGAGATTCAGCCCTGCTCCAGGGAACTGGGGGGCAGGGAGGGAACTCCAAGGCAGCTGTGAGCAGTGGTGAGGATAGGGCATCACCTAAGAGCACAGCTGGACCTGTCTTTACGTGATGGTGAGCTAAGAGACTGGCTGGGTGTTTTGCCTAGTTTCTTAAGTGAAAGTATTAACTGTTTTCTGTTTAGGATATACCCGAGTAAGCCTCTAAAATGTGCTCATCTTTCTGGGTAAAGACATGACATTTCTACATTTACAGACCAAGAGTAGTCAGGTATGCTTATTTAATATGTGTTTGCTGGATACAGAGAGGTATTAGGGGCCAGAGAGGTAGCTCAGTGGTTAAGGATGCCTGCTGCTCTTGTGGAGGACAGCAGCTAGGTTCCCAGCACCTCTATCGCAAGGTGTTTGACAACCATCTGTAGCTTCAGCCTGAAAAGGGGGGGGGGGGGAGGTCCAATGCTTCTGATTCAGTGTGTACCTGCACTAGTGCACAAACCTATACACATATACACAATTTTAGAAAATTGAGTAAAGACAGAGATACATGTTGAAATACTTAGGGGGGTGAGGAATCATTAAAAACTGTTCTGACTTAGATTTAGTGCTGGGGGAGAGAGGTGTAGAGGCTCAGTGCTCCACCTAAAATGGCAATGCACAAACAAGAAACGTGTAATTTTTAAAAAGATTTAAAAAACAATAGTGAACAAAATATTTTTTGCCTCCTAAAAATTTCTGCATCTTGAAATCTGATAATAATTAAGCCTGAATTTTTTGTCCTCTAACGGAAGGGTAACGTGTACGAGGGAAATGTTGCTTACTTGCCGTGGATGGCGTGGATTGCTTTTCACCAGCCCCTCCCAGCTTATTGGGTGCTGCAGGTGAGAAGTGCGGAGAAACGACCTCTGGCGAAGATAAAATGAAGTCTGAGTTTCTGACATTTAGGCTAAGGCAGTGTATGGGAAATTCCCAAGTCGGCAAGCGGGTAGTCTACAGAACCCTAAATATCAGAGTGCGTGAATCGGAGCTTGAGACGGACGGGCAGCTTGAACACCCAATAGTTTGAACATGGTTTCCTCTGCCACTGGTCATGTGATGCCAGGCCAACCACTCATTTCCGGCGACTTTGGTGTCCCCCGCTCCCCCCTCAACCCCCCCTGCTGCCCCTCTCCAGTTTTGATTGGAATGAAGATAAAATAGTGGATGTGGAAGTACTTTGTAAACTATACACTTTAGCCCAATTCAATGCCCTATAGGGCTTCGCTGCAAACCCCGGGGGATGGAGAGTGTGAGGGTTAATAACTGACCTTATGTAACGTTCCTGGGGCGACCCCCATGCCTTGGGCGGAGCCCAGCCCCTGCGGTGCAGACGCTAATTTGTCACATTTTCTTGAATATTCTATTTTAGATCACTAGGTAGGCAACTCAATACATACCTTATTATGCAATGTGGGTGTTGTGTGGGCAACCTAACCTTGGGATGACGATCTTAACTTTTTATCAGTTTTGACTAGTGTGCACTTAAATGAAGAAGTTAAAGGTTTCATACCATATGCTTTAAACCATTTTAATTCCTTCGCATTTGTTTGTGCAGTGTTAGCATCATTGTGAGACTATGAAGAGCGAGTGTTCTCTCAGAAGACCAGGGCAGGGAAGTTGCTCTGAGCATAGGGCGTCACGCACCTGCTTCTCGTCCCTCAGCATTGAGCACAGTGGCAAGAGCTGGTTAGGAAGTTAATGCTTTTCTTCCAAGTCCTGTGCGGCTCCCCCGTCTCCTTCCCTCCTCGTCCCTCTTCATGGTTAAGAGGATTTGGCTTTTATTTGCATTCATCTTGCATCCCTACTGTGCTTGGTGTACTCCGATGTACAGTCACAGAGGAGAAGAAAGGGTTAAAATGCTTCCTGAGTAGTAGGCTGAGATCCTTCCCAGAGGCATGGCCTTAGACTCTGGTCAGATACCCTTGCAGGTTGGCCCCTTTCACCGGCCTAAAGAAATTCTGACCCATTTCCAGGAGGGATTTCACTGACAGCTGTGAAGGCCTAGATGGAGGAAGTGAGAAGATGGGGGAAGAGCACAGTCCCCCAGGGAATGTGGACTGTGGCAAAGAATTGCTAAAAATCACGTTTTCTTGCTTCGCGAGGTATCGACAGGGCATGCTTTTGGAAGTTATTTTTTGGCTGTGGGAAATTCGAGCCAGATTTTGCCGTCTGCTCTGGCTGGGTGCCTTCATTGTAAATACCATGCCGCTGAGAATCCCCATGGCTGCTCTATGAAGGCTCCAGCACCCATCTGGAGGATGCCTGGCCCCATGGTGAGATTGGGAGGTGGGCTGATGGATGATGATGATGATTGGAGATGCTTTGCTGGTGCTGGGTTGAGGAGGGTTGTGTGCAAGGCAGAGGCTCCCACAGGCATTGGGCTGCCTTCGAGTTGCAACCCCATTAGCTGGCTAGCATGCAATGCTCCAAAAACCGTGCTGACTCAATGTAGGCTTTCTGTTCATGTGTGCCTAAGGTGGGTCATTTCCAAAGTCTAATGTGTTCCAGGCACCTCCATCTACCACAAAGCTATTTTCAAGGTGTATCTGGCTGTCTACTCATCTGGTCATGATGCTGCTCAAGCTACAGGGCCGTGAGAACACAGTAGAAACCCAGGCAGGGGCTGGGGTGTGTGGTCACATTTATGGCGGGGTTTGGGAGCACTGGAAGGAGAGCCCCTTTGAGCTGCAGCTGGTGCAGTAGATGCAGTGATTGTTGTTTGACTGACACACTGCTACCTTGATGGGTGTTCTTAAGGGGAGCAGGCCAGGGGAGTGTGACACCCAGGCTACCATCAGCCTGCTCCCCCCCTGGGGAGGAAGGAGTGTGTATGACTTCTTTGTGCCTCAGTTGGGTCATCTGCCAAGTGGCAGATATGATATAGACTGATAAGTCTATTGTGGGACTAACTTAGTTACAATGACCACGGTTAGCACAGGTTCATTAACATCTCAGGCGTGGTCTAGCAGATGTCCTACCCCCAGCCCAGGTCTGTCCTTGTTTCTTACGTGACAGATGCCAACATGGGGTTCCAGGTGTTGCATATGTGCTGACGGAGGCGAGGGGTGGCTGGAACCATAGTTTGGGATCTGACTTGTGAACAAGGAGGGAATCCTGTAGCCAGAACACGTGATGTAGAAGACAGACAGCACCCTCTGGAGCAGGCTCCATCTACATCCAGAGTTAGTGTCCCTCAGCTGTGCCCCAGGCTCCATCATCTACACCCAGAGTTAGTGTCCCTCAGCTGTGCCCCAGGCTCCATCATCTACACCCAGAGTTGGTGTCCCTCAGCTGTGTCCCAGGCTCCATCATCTACACCCAGAGTTGGTGTCCCTCAGCTGTGCCCCAGGCTCCATCATCTACACCCAGAGTTAGTGTCCCTCAGCTGTGCCCCAGGCTCCATCATCTACACCCAGAGTTGGTGTCCCTCAGCTGTGCCCCAGGCTCCATCATCTACACCCAGAGTTAGTGTCCCTCAGCTGTGCCCCAGGCTCCATCATCTACACCCAGAGTTGGTGTCCCTCAGCTGTGTCCCAGGCTCCATCATCTACACCCAGAGTTGGTGTCCCTCAGCTGTGCCCCAGGCTCCATCATCTACACCCAGAGTTAGTGTCCCTCAGCTGTGCCCCAGGCTCCATCATCTACACCCAGAGTTAGTGTCCCTCAGCTGTGCCCCAGGCTCCATCATCTACACCCAGAGTTGGTGTCCCTCAGCTGTGCCCCAGGCTCCATCATCTACACCCAGAGTTAGTGTCCCTCAGCTGTGCCCCAGGCTCCATCTACACCCAGAGTTAGTGTCCCTCAGCTGTGCCCCAGGCTCCATCATCTACACCCAGAGTTGGTGTCCCTCAGCTGTGCCCCAGGCTCCATCATCTACACCCAGAGTTGGTGTCCCTCAGCTGTGCCCCAGGCTCCATCATCTACACCCAGAGTTAGTGTCCCTCAGCTGTGCCCCAGGCTCCATCATCTACACCCAGAGTTAGTGTCCCTCAGCTGTGCCCCAGGCTCCATCTACATCCAGAGTTAGTGTCCCTCAGCTGTGCCCCAGGCTCCATCTATACCCAAAGTTAGTGTCCCTCAGCTGTGCCCCGGTGGTGTGAGCGTTTGTGAGAAGTTACCCAGATGGCAAAGTCCTCACCTGACTGTCGGCACCGCCTCCATGGCGGGGCACTGAGGGGCAGACTGCTCTTGTTCTAGGCTTCCCAGGCTTTGGCCGGACTCCTGCAACACAGGGTTTCCTGTGGGGCTGTGAGGATTTTCTGCAAGGTTGTCAGTCACAAGGTTGAAGTCCACCTCTACAACAATCGGTAACTCAGCCCTCAACATTGTTCTCTACCATTTGAAAGTTTGGGAAAGTTTCAGTTTCCTGCTTGTTTTTTTCTCCTTTGTTAGACCTTTGTGCGTGTGTGTGTGTGTGTGTGTGTGTGTGTGTGTGTGTGTGTGTGAGAGAGAGAGAGAGAGAGAGAGAAAGAGAGAGAGAGATAGAGAGAGAGAGAGAGAGAGAGAGAGAGAGAGAGAGAGAGAGAGAGAGAGAGAGAGAGAGTGTTTTCCCATTCGAAGCAGTCAGGGAATGACCTGTGTTTGCTTGTAGAGACGAGCGTATGGAGGGCCCTGTTTGAACCTCATTTTCACCCATTCGGTCAGATGATGTGCGTCTTGTGCTCTGGGTAAACAGGAGATGTTTATTTACCACACCATTAGAAACATCTTTCTATCTACCTGCACATAGAACTATGAATTTGAAGTTGGTAAAGACAAAAAAGACGGGCAGGGTGCAGAAGTGTACAGGAGGTCGTGGGAACAGTCCCCACTGTGTGCAGAGGCCTAATGACAGCCGTTGACAGTTGGTGACACCTTGTCTTCAGAGATGGGGAGGGTGTAGCTCTGTGGCAGGTCCTTGCCTAGCAAATTCAAGGCTCTGGGTCTAATTTCCAGTGCCACACATATTAAAAAGAGTTCTCTTTCTTTAAGCTAAATGATGACATTCCCAATTCACCACCCCCATAATCTCCTTAAGTGGATCTCTACAATGCCTACCACGTTTTTAAGAAGGGTCTACTTTATTGACCGACATGGCCCACAGAGCCGGAGCCTTCACACCACCCTGCAAAGTTTGGATTCGGTGACTCACACGGCCCTAGTCCCTCCTCCATGTTTACTGACAGGATCTGGAGCCCTGTGCCTGCCAGAGGAATGACAGGGACTTTGACAGGAGGTGGTGTCTGAGGGCGGCATTCAGGAAAAACTTCTGGAGCTGGAGCGTTCATGTTGGTACTAGGAGATGAGCTGGCTACGAGTGAGCACCTCAGTGCGTAATAAAACTCCTCTCTTAGTGCTGTGTAACTTAACGCCAGTGATAATGCTGTGTTCGACCTGTTCTTTGAGAGTTCCAATTGGTGCAGACCCACTCACGTATTTGGATGCGGATGAAACTGTCCCTTCTAGGAACTGCTGCCAAACTCTGACTACATTTTATAAAGTTCCTAAGTGTCCTGGTTGGCTTCAGTGTCAACTTGACACATCTGGGAAGAGGGACCCTCAGTTGAAGAAGTGCCTCCATCAGGCTGACACATCTGGGAAGAGGGACCCTCAGTTGAAGAAGTGCCTCCATCAGACTGGCCTGCAGGCAAGCCAGTGGGACCTTTTCTTTTCTCCTCTTTTGTTTTTTCATGACAGAGTTTCTCTGGGTAGCCCTGGCTGTCCTGGAACTTGCTCTGTAGACCAGTCTGGCCTTGAACTCAGAGATCCACCTGCCTCTGCCTCCCAAATGCTGGGATTAGAGGTGTGTGCCACCAGGCCCAGCAACATTTTCTTGATTAATGATCAATGTGGGAAGGCTCAGCCCATTTTTCAGGGGTACCACCCCTGGGCAGGTGGTCAGTAAGCAGCACCCCTCCAGAGCCTCTGCTTTGGGTTCTGCCCTGCTTCCCTCGATGATTGACAATAACCTGTAAACCAAAATAAGCCCCCTTCTTCCCCAAATTTCTTTTGGTCATGGTGTTTCTCACAGCAACAGAAAGCAAACAGATAGAAAGTTGTGGAGGGGCTACCCACCACCCCCACATTTCCCCAGAGTGCTCTTGACTAGGAGCCGCAGGAAATATTAGTTAGAAGGATAGAGGGGGAGAAACAGATAGAAAATACAGGATAGCCTCGAGAAGGCTTGGATCCTAATCCGTCAGGGCCTCGACTGTCTCTGCCCTAGGGTATACAAAGGAATGCCAAGGGGTGGAGCAAAAGACCTCCCCCCCAGCACAGCCAAGTGCAGATCATCTCAGACTCCTGCACTCAGGCCCGTGGTCCAACCATCCTCTCTATGCAGACCTGCTGGGTCAAGCCACGAGGAACCCAAATGGGCTCCCACGGAAAGGAAGAACATGTTTAGCTTTCCACTAATCTTCCTGGGGAAAGTTAGAAGTAGGTATCAGCCTGCTCACCAGGGTCCCTTAGTTTTCCTGTCTGGCACGATTCCATATCTGTTACCATCTGTGCTTTGGACTGAGGATTCTGAAGTTGATTGCTTACAAAGGATTTTATCTGGTTTCTTTACTGGCTACCTAGGTGTCCATTTAGCGTTTGGTGGTCTGTGACTGATACCCCTGTTCTCACAGCAGTGCTTACTGTGCTCCCGGCTTGGTCTAGGCACCGTGTGCACAGATCCAACCTCTGAAGTCATGTCTGTGCCAAGACCAAACTGGTAGCAGCATTCAGTCTCACAAACACAACAACCTGCGCTCTTCAGGAGTATGAACCTTCTGAAGCCTTTCATATACACAGCTCTAGGCTAGCAGGTCCTTCTTAGTCTATGGTCTTCCTTGCCTGGTTGCCTCTCAGGTAATTCCGTATGTCTTTACATGGCGAAGTCCCCGACCCTCCATAGTGGGGAGTTTCTTCTGGTAGCTGAACTGTTCAGTTCTGCATCATGGCAAATGGGTCTGTGTTTACCTGGCATCCTGGAGAGCTCCTGCCGGGCTACTTTCCCTGAGATGCAGTGGTTGTTAAGGCAGGGCTGTGGCCCTCACACCTGCCTGGATGGGCTTGTTGAACCTGTCAGTAAGAAGTACGAGTCTGTTTGGGGGATATTATAAGGAGAACATGTCTACAGAAAGTTTGTTATAAAGGTCCATGGCGGGGGGTGGGGGGTGGGGGGTGGGGGTGGGAGGGGCATCCTCTTGCTAACTCTGAGAACATACACTTGCTTGCATTTTAAGGACACCGGGCTTTGTACCTGGCCAATTTCCCCCTAGAATGTCAATATAAAGTTTATCAGCAGAGTGATCACTTCCCCTGAATGTGCTTAGGCTTCCCTGCATCTGTCTGTCTCACTTCCTGCCTATTATCTGCATTCTTCATTTCTTTGTCAGACACGTTACCTTTTGCCTCACTGGACCTGTGGAGTGCGTGCGTGCGTGCGTGCGTGCGTGCGTGCACCTTTGGCGGTCTCCTGGACAGGCGAGGTGAGCACTCCTCATCCGTTCATCACTTTGTATGATGCTGAGGTTGTGGAGGGCAGGATTCTCCTTTAGGGTAAGGGCAACCTGCCGTCTCATATTACAAAGCAAAGGAAGTAAAAGCACAGGCCTGAGGCTCAGTTTCCATCCCTCCCAGAAAACCCAGACACTCTCAGCCCTCTGAGACACACAGTGTAATCATCCACGACACTTTATACCTGGGCAGGTATGTGAGTACCTATCACCGATCCAGGACATCTAGATTCACAAGTCTGAGCTGAGACCAGGGCCATCAGCGTGTGCTGCCTGGGGAGCCATCCACTGCACACAGCTTTGAGACCCGCCCGGGATATTATCCCCGTAAGAACAAACGCCAGCAATGAACTATAGCTTTCCCTGCAGGATGCCCTGAAGTAGGGAGCCCTCAGGGCCTGTCCACATTTCAGTTCCATTTATTGAGATTTGATTTTGGTTTGTATTCACCACATCAGGGGAAATAGAGGTTGTGGCGAAAAGAGGAATTTAAAGAACAAAAGTGATCTCAGCCGCCCCATCTTCCGACAACGCTTCCAAACGCCCTCTCCCAGTCTCCCTCACAAATATGGATGCTGAGTTTCAAATCTTGGTTGTCTGGCTTCGTTTCTTTTGATGGATCCCTCTTCTCTTGGTTTCTCTTCCTAGAGAAGATGTGTGTTTTCCTACCACGTAGTTCCCATAGCTGTGAAGACGTGAACCTGCAGGCAAAGGTTTTCTAGTCTCCACTGCGGCCCCCACCTGTACACCGACCCTTCTAGTCTCTTGACCCATGCGGTCTCTGGCCACACGTCACTCCGTCACCGATGGTCCTTTCACAGAAGATGCCCCCCCCCCCAGCTTCGGAGCCCCCACATGACTGTCCTGGGCGAGCACTTCCTGTGTGAGGGGTAGTGAATGGAGCTGAATGGAGCAGGGCAGGGGATGCTCAGGACCTAGTCTACCCTGCCTTTCCCTCTCATCTTCTCTCCTCAGAGGCTGTGTGGGCTGCCAGGCCTTGTGCTTTTTGCCTATTTTGTAGACAGCCCTCATCATGCCTCTGGAGGCTCCAGAAAACTTCCCTTCCTCTATGTGAGCAGCAGACACTCCCAGTGAACACATCTTTGAGAATTTCCAGACAAAACACCTGTCTACACACCCCTCTTCCCACATGTATATGGCAAGGGTGAGGTAATCCAGCTTGTCTTAGTGTGTGACGCCTGCCATGGATGGGACAAATCTTACTCCTAGCCCAGGGACAAGTCTGTGAGACTCCATTTAATTCCCATATGGGTGTGACTCCTTCTGGTTCCCACACAGGTTCAGAACAGAAGCATTTTTTTTAAAAGGATATTTACATATGCATGGTGCAGTATCCTGGGATGGGTCCCAGGTCTCAGTACAACATTCACTGTTTCATCTACAGCTTAAACACAGCTACAGTTATAAATTTTTAGTGCTCTATTTGCATGTATGTCTGCATGGCAGAAAAAAGTCATCAGATCCCATTATAGATTGCTGTGAGCTTCCATGTGGTTGCTGGGAGTTGAACTCAGGACCTCTGGAAGAGCAGTCAGTGCTCTTAACCACTCTCCAGCCCTATAATTTTTTTTTATAACACCCCTGCATTTGACTACAGCTCATCCCATGGGGTCAGGTATAGCCTTATGCAGGTGCTTACCATGAAGATTTTGGATTTCTAGATTAGAGATAGTTCAGCTGTACTCTGAATTGTATGGAATTACTAGCTACATTATGACCAGTGTTGAAATGGCCACACACATGGGCTCTCTGATTCCGAAGTGCGAAACTTCCCAGGAGTCTGGAGTGACCTGTGCATGAGAAATGTTTCCTGATTTATCGACAGTGGTGTGTGACGGGGACCAAAAGAAAAGCAGTACAGTAAGAATGACTTCGGATGAGATCAGCTTATTGTTAGTTTTGATTGAAAGCTGTGCTACTCCTCAGCTGATTAAAATTCTCTAGTGTGCTTTAATTAAAAAATACAAAAAACTCCTAACTCAAAGTAGGCTAATTGAAAGTAGCTTCTAATATTCCTTCATATTTTATTTGGACAGCTTATAAATGAATTTGTATCTAATTAAGGAAACAAAAAAGTTTGTCATTCAAGTGACTTTTTTTTGTGTGTGCGGCTGTTTGAACTCATAGATGATGGGATTTAAAAAAACACAGGGAGGGGAGCTGTGTCCTGTGGTCCTCGGCTCTTATAGGGGCCCAGATTTCTGGCATTCACATTTCCCAGTTGTTGGAGTAGTGTTTGACCGTGGGCCATTTGCACCCGAGAGTTCCTGTGCTCTGATCTGCTCCCGGGGCTGTGGGCACACTCACGCTTGCACATCTCCTCACACGGCACAGCTCAACTTTACCAACTGTGGGACTCTTCTCAACTTTCTCTTCAAGACTTACTCATCACTTCCTCCCACCTCATCTACCCACAGGCACATCAAAAATCCCAAAATAGCAGAAAGTCATTTATCTCTATAAAAAAAAAAACCACATGAAATTCTGATATTAGAGACCGATAATGGGCACAGAATTTGAGTCTTTGTGATCCATGGATTAATGCGTGTTCTCGTTTAACCAAAGGGTCCTCTCCATAGTAGATGTAGATGCACGCTCTAGGGTACCTGAGGGCCCTTTCCATATTAGATACAGAAGTACGTTGTCCATGAACTGAAGGGCCCTCTCCACATCTGGATTGTTTCTTGGGGGCACTCTGAATATTCACAGCATGGCAGTTCTGTTGCAGGATGTGAAACATAACATCTGTAACTCTGGAATTTTAGATCGGTGTGAGTTTTACCCACAGCACCCCATTTTGATTAGAAATATTTTCAATCTTGTTTTGAAATCAGATAACTTGGAAATTGGGGCACATTAATATCATCTCTCCCTTTCTCAACAGACAAAAAACAGGCCTGGGTGCTTATGTGCAGACATATTCCGTTCTGGGCCCTGGGCGTCCTGTCCCTGCACTGTTACTAAAGCCTCAGCACCCTGCCATGTAGGGGTGACGGCTGCTTTTCCGTTGAAAAGCTCTTATAAGAGGTGCTCGTGTAGCCGGAAATTTCTCTGGCCCACCCAACCCTGTGGTCCCCCAGCTGCCTATAAAATAGTCATTCAGAGGCTTCATATTAATTGCAAATTCTATGGCCTATGGGCTAAGCTTCTTGCTAGCTAGGTCTTATAATTGAACCCATTTCTATTCATCTATAAGTTGCCGTGTGGCTATGGTGTTACCAGTCTGCTGGTATCTTTCTGCTCCTTGGGCAGTGGCTGGCATCTCCCTCTGTGTTTCTACTTGGATTTCCCACCTGGCTGTAAGCTTTCTTGCCATAGGCCGAAACAGCTTTATTTACTAACCAATGGGAATAGCATATAGTCACAGAGTACAGAAAGACATCCCACAGCAGTGCTAGGTAGCCTGGCCAGTGAGCAGTTTTGAACCACCGCTGGTTCTTGGTGGCATGGCATGGTCATTCTGTTTCTGTCACCTGGAGGTAATGAATCCATATTCCTCCCTTACATTATGACTATTTCAGATTCTTGTGATGGATGGCCATTGTCCTTTATCTTGCTGATGGAGCATCTCGGTTGTAGTCTAAGTTGGGCAGGGTTTCAGATTATGCCTTGAGCACGAAGAAATGAAATCACTTGCCAAGTTGAGATAGGGAGATGCGTTGGTAAATGGCCTCAGCATCATGGGCTGGACTTGGTGGTAGGTGTGAAGGTTTTTTAAACTCAGTTCCCTCCCTTCTTGGTTCAGAGTTTTGCTCTGGCAGATGCAGAGAAAGTGGGGAAGTCCAGGGATGGGATCTCACACCTGAAGGTATGAGAATGAGCAGGAGGAGCCATCCATTCTGTAAGCCGGATCTTCCTGGGAGACGGAGGGCTGTCCTGGTCTGCTTGGTCTCTGAGCCTGGCACATGCTCAGATGATGGGCAGGGCTTCCCCAGTGTCTGTGATGTTCCAGTTAGTCCCAGGCAGGTCATTTTTACTCAGTTAATCACTGCATGGCAAGATGATTGCTGAACAGTGTGATTGAGAAAAAGCTGTGTAGATACCAAAGAGCCAAGCTTTGGAGGCACAACCCTGTAATCACAGCCACTTAGAGGATCAAGGTAGGAGAACTGCAAATTCAAGGCTGGCCTGGGGAACGTAGTGACGCTGTCTTTTTTGTTTGTTTCTTTGTTTTTTGTTTTTCGAGACAGGGTTTCTCTGTGTAGCTCTGCACCTTTCCTGGAACTCACTCTGTAGCCGAGGCTGGCCTTGAACTCACGGAGATCTGCCTGGCTCTGACTCCCGAGTGACTCTTTGTCTTAAAAGTGAAAATTTAAAGAGGGCTATTGATGTGGTTCAGTGGCACAGTGCTTGCCTAGCATGTTCAGGTCCCAGGTTCAATCCCCCAGTGCTGCAAGGAGAGAAGAGGTCATCATTGACATACTATACATTTAAAAGGATTGGGCTATTTTACATTGCCGTCTTCAATACACAGCTAATATATTATCTACTTTATATACATATCAAATCAGTAGAGCATCATTATTTCTATTTTCTATATAAAGCCCCGCAGAAAGCGTCCAAACATGCTTAGGTGATGGTAGAGTCAGCGGACAGGACCTGGAGATTCTAACCCTGCTGAAAAGGACAGGTTAGAACACGATGGAGGTCGGCTACACACCATCTTCTCTGTCTCTACGTGGCTTTTGGAGACTGAGTCACCGCTTGAGAGGCTGCTTCCTCTACACTACATATGGCATGTGATAGAAGACCTCGGTCTAGAAGGATCCAGCAGGCACACTTAGTGTGTCCCCATGCCTGAGGTCAGGGCTTCTCTGTACCTGTGTCAGATGTCCCCTGTGGAGACCTTCACAGTACCACCAGGAACAGGAGGGACCCACAGATGAAACAGGATGAACCCACAGATGACACAGGAGGAACCTACAAATGACCTTTAGTTTATGTCTCAATGCCTAATAATAGAAAAGATTATTTTCTGAAATCTTAAGGATCTTAACCCTAGTGTTTTAGATAAGGTATTTATATGAAATGTAGTGATTTCTGCCAGGAAGAAATAATTATCCCCTTTCCAAAAAATGTGTATTCCGAGTGTTTTTTATTAGCTTAGTGAAAAATCTGTTATTTGAATAATTATTCCATATACTTAAAATGGCTAACTCTGAGTGTTTCATATATGGCTGTATTTAGAGCTGTTTATTTAAAAGTTTCCTGTTAGATTTAAGGTTTACCAATCTGTGCATTTTCTGTGGTAGAGGTGAAAGGCTGAAGTTGAGAGGATGGTGATGTTCACAGAACAGAAATGTTTGCACATATTCTAGAGGAGCATGAGGAACAGTCAACATCACGGAGGGCAGCCGCATGTCAGTTAGGCTTTGGAGTAGCTTTCTGGAGGTATCCTGATGTCAGAGCCAAGGGGATGCACAGTAGAGGCCGGAGTATACACAGTGGCCACTTGTATTCCAGAGAGGGGAGCCAGAGAACCTTGGAGATGTTCAGAAGTCAGGGAACATGGGAAACGAAGGCCTGGTAGCTGTGTGTGTGTGTGCGTGTGTGTGTGTGTGTGTGTGTGTGTGTGTGTGTGTGTGTGTGTGTGTGTATGTGTTTGTGTGTTTATGTGTGTTTGTGCGCATGTGCGTGCACGCTTCCAGGCTGAGGAAGCTTAAGGGCAGAGCCTGGGGTTTCTCCTTGGCTTCCTGCTCTTTCCCCCTTTATTCTGCCCAGCCCCCAGTCCCCTACTGTACTAGATGGTACCGTCCACATGTAGGTCAGATGTCCATCTCTCATCCACAGTCTCACATGTCTCTCCTCTCTGGAAGCAGCTCCACAGCATGCCCAGAGAGGCGTGCCTTCCCATTCCAGGCTTCGCTCCACCCGTCACAAGACATGAAGCATCACAGTGACTCCTGTGAGCGGGAACTACTAACTGCTTTTGGTGAGAGGTATCTGTTTGACAGAGTCAGCCCCTTCCCTCTCTCTGACTTCCTGCCTTGGCTGGACTCTTGGTAACTTGGTCCTTGTCTTTCTCATCTCACCCTCTGAATGGGCAAAGGCAACAGAGTCCAACCAGGCCTCACATTCTTTTATCTCCTTAGTCAATCTCATGGTCTTCATCGATGATCTCTTGAATATATCTATTAGCTTTTCCTAAATTCAGGACCATACATCAGTATATATGTGTATTTAAATCTGGGCATTTAAAACTAGTGCTAAGCTTTTGACTTCAACTGGTTTCTCCTTGACTCTGAAGATGATGTCTTTGTCCTACATGTGCTCAGGCCCAAGGCTCCAAGGTCAGCCCGGGTTCTTTTCTTAGCCTTAGAAGGCTCTTGGCTCCAGCCTCATCTGGTTTCGATACCTGCATTGCTTTAGGCCTGCACCTTGTAGCTGGCCAACAAACCCTGTTCATGGGCGGCCTGTTTTCCATACAGTTGCCAGAGGCATCCTAGAGTGTATTCAAGTGGTGTCGCAGCAGTCAGGGTAGGTCTTGGCATCCCTACAGCTACCCAGAGGCCTGCATCCTCCGGTACCTGACCTCTCTCCCGGGGTTATGTGTGGTGTTACTGGCACTCTTGGACCACACCATGCCCATTCTTCCTTGCAGCCTTGGTGTTGTCTGGACCCAAGGCTCAGCCCCTCTGTCCATTGAGGGCTCTGCTGAGGACCCACTCCCGGATGGGCCAGGAGCAGGGTCCTTCCTCTTCTGGTCTCCATTTGTGCCTCTTGCTGGGCTTGGCTTTCATCATGGCGCTTTGGGCCATGTGGTGGATGTGGTGTGCGTTTCTTGTCTCCCAGTGTGCAAGCCCCCTGCGATTAGATCCTGGCCGGTTTGTTTCCTGTTGTACTGTTTCCATGTAGACTCTAGTGCCAGGTACAGAGCCGATGTCCAGCAGTTCAAAAGACTTTTAAAACTGAGTAGATGGCGTTTTGCAGCGAGTAGTCCTATGTATAAGATTAGGATTCAGAACTTTTAAGCATACAGCCAGTCTCGATATTCAGAGACTCGAGTTGTGAACCAAATTAGTATGTGTTAGAATTTGAAGTTTTGGGAAGGCTTTAGAAGAAAAGAAGAAAAAGCACAGAACACTGTAGGAGATACATAGGCCAAATCAAGCTAGCGCAGTAAAAGCCTTCTCTCCTGGGATGAGTGTATGAGTTAACATTGAAAATGAAGATGGACACAAAGGACTGACCAGGATGTCCGAGGGAGGCTGATGTGCTCAGTTAGCTAGGAAGCGAGATGCCAACGGTGTGTTAGGACCACCAGGAGCCAGCCGGAAGCCGGAGAACAATTGGCTAGTGACCATGACTCCAGGGCAGTGCATCATGGTAGCATTCAAGATGGGACACTGAAGGGGAAACACAAGCTTCATTTGTCCGAACACGTGCGAGAGGTGGAGTTTACCGGGGCACCGATGTGTGGAGAGCATTGTGCTCCTGGCCACCACTGAGCTGGGGTCGCAGCCACTGGACATTCTCTGGTCTGTCAGGATGCCAGTGAAACATGGCACTGCCAAGGAGCCCCTGCTGGGAAGGAGCGCTGTGTAAGTTCCAGATGAGATGGGCATTTCAGTGATTTCTTTCTCTTTCTCTCCTTTCTCTCCTTTCTTTCTTTCTTTCTTTCTTTCTTTCTTTCTTTCTTTCTTTCTTTCTTTCTTTCTTTCTTTCTTTCTTTCTTTCTTTCTTTCTCTCTCTCTCTCTCTCTCTCTCTCTCTCTCTCTCTCTCTCCCTTCCTTCCTTCCTTCCTTCCTTCCTTCCTTCCTTCCTTCCTTCCTTCCTTCCTTCCTTCCTTCTTTCCATCTTGTTTATTTATGCATTTGCATGAGCCATGGCATATATGTGGAGGTCTGAGGAGAGCTTTCTGGAGTCGGTTCTCCCCCTTCTGCCATGGGGATCCTAGGGATAAAACTCAGGGTGTCAGGCTTGGGGCCAGGCACCTTTACCTGTATGCCTGCCCCATTTCAGAGGGTAGCAATAATAATAAAGCTTTTTTGTTATTGTTACTTTATCTTTATTGTTACTTTAATTTTTGAAAGATTTATTTTTATATGGATGAGTGTTTTGCCTGCATGTGTGTCCGTGTGCCACGTGTATGCAGTCCCTACAAAGGTCAGATGAGTCCATCAGATCCCCTGGAACTGTAGTTACAAATGACTGTGAGCCAACAAGTGGGTGCTGGAAACCACACCTGGGTCCTCTGCAAGAGCAGCCGACTGGAGCTCCTTCCAGGCTGCACAGTGGAGACGAATCCTGACCACAGTGAATGTGGGTATGCAGCTGAGACAGACTGTGGGCGTGCAGCTGAGACTGTGGGTGTGCAGTGAGACAGACTGTGGGCGTGCAGTGAGACAGACTGTGGGTGTGCAGCTGAGACTGTGGGCGTGCAGTGAGACAGACTGTGGGTGTGCAGCTGAGACTGTGGGTGTGCAGTGAGACAGACTGTGGGTGTGCAGCTGAGACTGTGGGTGTGAAGTGAGACAGACTGTGGGCGTGCAGTGAGACAGACTGTGGGTGTGCAGCTGAGACTGTGGGCGTGCAGTGAGACAGACTGTGGGTGTGCAGCTGAGACTGTGGGTGTGCAGTGAGACAGACTGTGGGTGTGCTGCTGAGACAGACTGTGGGCGTGCAGCTGAGACTGTGGGCGTGCAGTGAGACAGACTGTGGGTGTGCAGCTGAGACAGACTGTGGGTGTGCAGCTGAGACAGACTGTGGGTGTGCAGTGAGACAGACTGTGGGTGTTCAGTGAGACAGACTGTGGGTGTGCAGCTGAGACTGACTGTGGGTGTGCAGTGAGACAGACTGTGGGTGTGCAGTGAGACAGACTGTGGGTGTGCAGTGAGACAGACTGTGGGTGTGCAGCGAGACAGACTGTGGGTGTGCAGTGAGACAGACTGTGGGCGTGCAGTGAGACAGACTGTTGGTATGCAGCTGAGACTGTGGGCGTGCAGTGAGACAGACTGTGGGTGTTCAGTGAGACAGACTGTGGGTGTGCAGTGAGACAGACTGTGGGTGTGCAGCTGAGACAGACTGTGGGTGTGCAGTGAGACAGACTGTGGGCGTGCAGTAAGACAGACTGTGGGTGTTCAGTGAGACAGACTGTGGGTGTGCAGCTGAGACAGACCGTGGGCGTGCAGTGAGACAGACTGTGGGCGTGCAGTGAGACAGACTGTGGGCGTGCAGCCGAGACAGACTGTGGGTGTGCAGTGAGACAGACTGTGGGCGTGCAGTGAGACAGACTGTGGGTGTGCAGCGAGACAGACTGTGGGTGTGCAGTGAGACAGACTGTGGGCGTGCAGTGAGACAGACTGTTGGTATGCAGCTGAGACTGTGGGCGTGCAGTGAGACAGACTGTTGGTGTGCAGCTGAGACTGTGGGCGTGCAGTGAGACTGTGGGTGTGCAGTGAGACAGACTGTGGGCGTGCAGTGAGACAGACTGTGGGTGTGCAGTGAGACAGACTGTGGATGTGCAGTGAGACAGACTGTGGGTGTGCAGCTGAGACTGTGGGTGTGCAGCCGAGACAGACTGTGGGTGTGCAGTGAGACAGACTGTGGGTGTTCAGTGAGACAGACTGTGGGTGTGCAGTGAGACAGACTGTGGGCGTGCAGTGAGACAGACTGTGGGTGTGCAGTGAGACAGACTGTGGATGTGCAGTGAGACAGACTGTGGGTGTGCAGTGAGACAGACTGTGGGTGTGCAGTGAGACAGACTATGGGTGTGCAGCCGAGACAGACTGTGGGCGTGCAGCTGAGACTGTTCTGCAATGCAGTCACCTTCCCCTAAAAAACCTTAAACACAGCAATAGTTTTATACACCCTTATCAGTAGCATTTGTGTCAGGAGGATCCCGTGTCTCTGGTGTCCACACCTTCCTCATCGCTCTCTCTTCCTCTGGAATTCCTGTGTCACAGGCTAAACAGTGGACCTGATGGTGTCCCCAGGTGTCACAGGTTAAACAGTGAGCCTGATGGTGTCCCCAGCTGCCACAAGGTTAAACCGTGAGCCTGATGGTGTCCCCAGGTGTCACAGGTTAAACAGTAACCCTGATGGTGTCCCCAGGTGTCATAGGTTCAACAGTGAGCCTGATGGTGTCCCCAGGTGTCACAGGTTAAACAGTAACCCTGATGGTGTCCCCAGGTGTCATAGGTTCAACAGTGAGCCTGATGGTGTCCCCAGGTATCACAGGTTCAACAGTGAGCTGATGGTGTCCCCAGGTGTCACAGGCTAAACAGTGACCCTGATGGTGTCCCCAGGTGTCTGTGGCATTCTAAGAGACTTTTCTATAAAATTTCTTGCTAACATGAACCTCCTTGTCCAGTGTGCCTTCTGCTGAGTGTGTGTGTGTGTGTGTGTGTGTGTGTGTGTGTGTGTGTGTTGTGTTATTTTATTGTGAGGGGGATTTTGTAGGGGAAGTGTCCTAGGCTTCTTCAGAGACACAGAAGCAGAGTCAGTAGAGAGAAGAAGAAGGGGGAGGGAGGGGAGGAGACCGGACGCTGGCATTCTGGAATTAGCTCTGTAGTCTGGCTGGCTGGCGAGGGCGGGACAGGCAAGGCAGCCCAACCAACGGGGCTGTCAGACTAGGGTTTGAGTTGCAGCCTCAAGTGTGAGTTCTGCCATGCAACAGGCTAGTCGTGGGCATCCCAGTGTTGTGTTGAAATGTCCATCTCTGGGGAGAAACCTCTGTGCTGTCTCCTAAAGCCTTCCACGGATTGGCCGAGGCTAGCCCACGCCATAGAGAGCAGTCTTGTGTTGCACACAGCAGAAAGATTGAAATGTTGGTCACATTTAGAAAACACCGTCACAGCAACGTCTGCACTGGTATCCCCTCAGGCCACTAGACGTTGTGGCCTAGTTCAGCAGACACCAAGTTTACCATGAGAAGAAAGGCAGCTGCTTGGAACAGGAGCTGTTGGGAGAAAGAAGGAGGGGCAGGGGGCTGCTGTATGGCCGGGACATGGCCGCCGGTGTTCATCTCTTTGGCCACGTGCACCCTGTCTGAGGCAGTTAGAAGGATAGAAGGGTTTTCAGTCTCAGAAGGAAGAGGGGTTCAATCTCTTGTCTTACACCACACGTCCTAGGGCAGCTCTAGGGGTCTGGCTGAAGCTCGGCCACTGTTGTGCTCAATCTTGTCGCCAGAGGCTCTCCAGAACCTCCTGTCCACCTCTTGCCTCCCCCTCCACCATCGCTTTTGGATGCTTCTTAAAATGCGTAGTTTGTTTACTGGTTTAAAAGTCAGTTTGACCCCTGTTGGGGTGATGGCGAGACGGCTTGGCAGTGGAGGGCACGGGCTGCCCTTGCAGAGGGCCCCAGATGGTGGCTCACAACTGACTGTCACCCCAGTTCCAGGGGCTCTGATGCCCTCTTCTGGCCTCCGCAGGCACCGGGCACACGTGTGATATACGTACATACACGCAGACACACATTCATATACAGAATAAACATTATTTTTAAAGAAGAAAATATATCTTAATGCTAGAGACACTCTTACAACATTAAAAAAAAAAAAAAAAACAAAAAACCACCTAGAATTGCTCACGTCCATGGCACTCTCAGGCACAGTTGCCTCTGGCAGGCAGGAGTGGCTGCCTCAGACAAAGCCCTGGCCAGTGGTGAGTTGCAGCAACAGATAAGGGACTTACAAAGGCCTCAGACCCTGGCAGGAAAACCCAGAACAACAACCACTTCACAAACGACAGCACCCTCCACAGTGCCTCAGCCTCAAAGTCCACATAAGCAGCAGCGTAGAACAAGCCCTACATCTGGTCACCTGTTGGCCCGTCATTGCCGTTGGGGACCTTGTGGTCCCCCGGGTGGAAGGACGGATGCCAGGAAGCCAGCAGCCCAGGCCGGCCCGGGACTGAGGGTTTTCCCAGGACAGGAGGCTCACATGGCTGAGATGGAAAGTCCCAGCTGGTCAACCTCACGGATGCCGACGTGACTAAGGACTGCCACTGAGCAGACAGAAAGGTCACCAAAGGCCGAACCGCTCTTCAGAACAGGGCAGGCCCAACCGGGTTTGCTTAAAGGGTCCATGTTTCTTTGAACTTTTTTTTTTTTTAGCGGCTAGAATAGGGTCAAGAGTGAAACTGCCAGGCAGGAAGTCAGGTCTCCGTTTCCCAAATCAGATATGCTAATCGCTATGGAAACCTCCACTGCTAACAACACAAGAAGACCACAGAGAAGGATGCAGTGCTGTTTAAATGTGTATTTGTCACACTGGAGAAAAATCACATGTGTGTAAGACAATCACATGGTCCGGTTCGACTGTGCGCCATTTGGTGATTTCTTCTTTCTGGTGTGAGTGTAAGAAAGTTTTCCATCAGCTGATGGTCTGTCTGAGCAGGTTTTAGTAAATCTACCCCAAGTGAGGAGGTTAGAGCAGACGGTGCGTTTGATGGCAGCCAAGCGACCCTTCCCTCACTGTGGTGAAGAATAGGCAGAAACAGCTCAGGACAGGAAGGAAGTGTTTATTTGCTAGGTTTTGGTGACTTTGGTCCATGGGGGGTGTGGGGGAGCCGAAACTCAAGGTCCTACCCATTAGTGTACGCTCCATTTTCCTCGTATCCCGTGGGGCCCCCAGCCAATGGTAAGGGGTGCCTGTGCCATCCTCCCTGGACATGGTCTCACAGGCTTAAGCAGAGGTAGGCTTTACAGGTCTCTGTGCTTCTCAGTCCAGCCAAGGAGACCATCTACATCAACTATATCACACACACCCTTACCAGCCTTAACGTAAATGACGCACACTCAGTTATTCCTGCAGTAACGTTCAAGGTCTCAACCTACAGTGTAAACTAGACTTCCTAAAGGAAGACTATGCTTCGGATGACCCGATAATGCACTCCGGGTCTTCCCTGCTCCTTTACGCCCATCTGTTAGTTATACTATTTGTGAATTCATCACCTCTAAAAAATAACAACAAAAAAATTAAAAAAAAAAACAACTTGATATTTTGTGGGCCACAGCTTATTTTATATATTTTAAAAATTTACTTATTTATCTGTATGTCTGTGCACCACTTGCTTGCCTAGTGCCCCTGGAGGCCCAAAGAGGGAGTCAGATTGCTCTGGAACTGGAGTTACAGGCAGGTGTGAGCTGCCATGTTGGTTCTGAGAATTGAATCGAAGTCTTCTGGAAGAGCAGCCAGTGCTCTTAACTACTGAGCTACCTACCTCTCCAGCCTGCCGCAGAATACTTTAAACCAAGGACCAGTATCTACGTCCTTATGCTTAAGGATGCCTTATCTATTTCTCTCTCCTGCCTTGCTATTGGCCGTTCGGTTCTTTATTAGGCCATCAGGCGTTTTAGACAGGCACAGTAACACAGCTTCACAGAGTTAAACAAATGCAACATAAACAGAAGTAACACACCTTAGAATAATATTCCACAACAGTCCCCCATCATTTAGGCTGTGTGCACAAGGGGGATATTTTTCAAACTGAGTGACACCTACTCAGGATCCAGTCATGTTTACAGAGCTTGTTTTCCTATTGCCTGCCAAGGACCAGCTCCTTTCTGAATGCCCCACCCCCACCCAACACTGAAGGGACTCCTGGAATCCTACACTGCTACCTGCTAAGTGTAGTTGGGAAAGTCCACTCCGTGCCACAGGGAACACTTATTCTCAAACTGATTTTAAAGTGGGTAAGGACAGGAGACTTAGTGAGTCCTGTGTCATGTGGACAGAGACAAGGGGACTCAGGCACAGCTGGCCCGCAATGCCTTCCGTGCATTCCTGTAGGAAAATGCAGAAGGAGGAAACTGGGTTCAAATAATTTACTTGAAATTCATTATTTCCAAACTGCCAATCAGGCATACAACTGAAGGTATCAAAATCCAAATTTGTGGATAAGAGTCAGTGTTTAAAACATCCAATTTGAATCAATGAATGTAGGCTCTGCCCAGCTTCCCTCGGGTTTTTTTTTTTTTTTTTGGTTGGGGTGTGGACTCCCACATTCCCCGGCAATGGCGCAAGCTCAACAAGAACTTGAGGTTAGATCATAGGAACCAGAAAACGAAGGAGGCTTCCAGCAGGGCCTGGGCGAGCCTTAGGGACTCCGAGGAAGCTGTGAGGGTGGAACTAAGCTAAGACGTCCCCAGTGAAGTTCAAGTTAGCCCAACCTCACCAAGTCAGTCTTACTGGTGTACGAGGAGTATCCTCTGCTTCAAAGAGTTTATGATAAAACTTGGAGTGTTTTTGTTATTTATCATCCTTTTTAAAAGACTTGCAAATACTTGATCATTTCAGATAACAAGGAGGTGGTTGTCTTGTGCCTTCATCACAAGCCGACAGCTTTCCCTTTTGCTTCTGTTGGTCACACGTGCAGAAACTCGAGGCTTGTTTTGGGCGCACTAGCGTCAGGAACATCTGGTGCAGCTTCCCCAGACGGTCTGATGGAAGGGAGTTTCTAGAAAGCCCATAGATTTGCAATAGGTTTCAAGTCATTATCACAGGCAGTCAGCTTACCAAATTTAACTTCTTTATCTGAAAATAATGACTGGAATGATTATTGTCTTAGATATGGACTTCGGTAAATTTCATCCAATGGCTTTAGTCCCTGGCTGAGATTTTTATTTTATTATATTCTTTGCAACGAACACTTTCCAAGTGCAGAATTCCTTCTTTGTGTTTGGTTGGGAGAGTCAATAAGCCTGCCTAGGGAGTTTTAAATATTGTCTCCATTTCAAGTCATTTAAGCAGTGATTCAGATATTTACTGACTGCCTACTATGCGTCAGAACACTGGTAGATACTACCAAGACAGCCATAGAGCGGTGGGCAGAATTGAAAGAGCTCTCCCATCTGGAGGGGCCACAGGAAGGACTGCTAAGGGGAGCCTTTCCTGGAAGAGGCTGAGCACAAGAGGCTCACCAGGCCTGTAGGAGCTGGCTGGGCTGAGGGGGTTGTCGCAGAAGCGAGGGCGGGCATTCCAGAGAGTAAAGAAGCAGTGTGAGGCAGAAGTCACAGACAAGCTAATCAAGGTCGGCTAGGACCTGAGAACAGTGGGGGCAGAGAACAGACAGCAGAGTAGGTAGCCGTCCACCAGGTCCAGGAGCGAGGAACCAACGAAAGAGAAGAGGACCTGGAAACTGAGCTGTCTGGTGGTGTGAAAAGTACAACCCGATGTTCCTAGCTGTGTGTTCCGAGACAGGAGTCCCACACCTGGGGCGGGCATCCTCCAGTTCCAGGCCAGGGCGGGTGAACGAAGCTGCAGAGCCAGGGAGCGTGGCTTGCAGAGCAAGGTGTGCAGTGTGGCTCCACCCAAGTGTTTGAAGGACTGTTTGCCCAGACGAGCTGAAGTCACAGTTGACAGTAGTAGTCAGTGTCAGCGGGAAGTGAGAGCTAGTGTACAGCCTGTAAAAAAAGGTTTATTTACTTGTGTGTCAGAGGAGGCCGTTGGATCCCCTGGAGCTGGAAGTATAGACAATCGTGAGCTGTATGGGTGCTGGGTCCTCTGTAAGAGCAGTAAGTATTTAACTGCGGAGCCGTCTCTCCAGCTGGTGGAGTATGGTTAATTAAAATGTTTCTCTGTAACTTTTATGTTGCTGTTTGAAAGATGAACTCAGTTAAGTACTACAACTTCATGCGAGCTTCAAACAATGTTGTCTCTTTGACAACTCCTTTCTCCATGTCTACAAAGAGGCATTAAATTTAAGATAATGTTGATTTACTCATTTGTATGTGTGAATGTCCATTCATGCACATGTACGTTTACACAACTTGGCATAGGTGTGGGTCGGAGGTCAACTTTCTGGAGTCTGGTTCTCCCCTTCCAGCACATAGGTCCTCAGCATTGCCAGGCTTAGTGGGAGCGGCTTTGAGCCACAGAGCCACCTTGCTGGCTCCAGACAGGCATTTTAAAACTCTCCTCTTATATTTTTGGTTGTGAGCCTAGCCTTTAACGGCTGAGCTATCCCTCCAGCCCGGCGGTGGTGGGCGCACGCCTTTAATCCCAGCACTTGGGAGGCAGAGCCAGGCGGATCTCTGTGAGTTTGAGGCCAGCGTGGGCTACCAAGTGAGTTCCAGGAAAGGCGCAAAGCTACACAGAGAAACTCTGTCTTGAAAAAACCAAAAAAAAAAAAAAAAAAAAAAAAAAAAAAACTCTCCTCAGGTCAGTATTTGTCCCAATGAATCCTGGATTACTAAATATTGGATGGCTACTTTAAAAAACTTCCCATACAGTGTTACTCTTTAAAACGCTTTAGTGAAGAACCGGAGGTTCTGGTTCATCCTGTGGTGTCGGGTAGAAACTGTAAGAGGTTTGTTCAGTTTAAAATATACCTGTGCAGCCGTGCAGAATTCCAAAGTAGTTCTACTTAAAAACAAGCCTGTGCTGGTTGGTAGAGTGGTATACCCCCTTAATCTGAGCACTTGGGAGGCTGAGACAGGAGGATCTCTGTGAGTTCCAATCTAGCCTGGTCTACATAGTGAGTTCCGTGACAGCGAGAGCTATATATAGCGAGATATATATATAGTGATACATATAGCGAGTATTGAAAAAACCAACTAACCAAGCAAGCACCACCAACAAAAAAACCTGTGCAAAGATTAATGGGAAAAATAAAAATTATTCTAAACAAAGAGAAATTACTGTTTCCTATTGCAGTTTTTAAGTATTTTATTTGTTAATTTGGGCTGGGTTTTCACCATTGTGCATGGGCTCTGGTTGCAACTACAATAGCATCCAAGGACTTGACCGCTCATTTTCATGTTATCCGTGTATCAACAAGTACAGATTTATGTCATATTAGTTAACATGGTGAGACTTCAGGTTTATCATGTACTGAGTGCCTGGATATTTTGGTAGTTATTCAGAAATAAAATAGAGCATGGTCACTCATGTGGGCAGAGGTGTTGTGTGGGCTATTTTAATTTTTTTTCACGTGGTGTTCTCAGTGTGTGTTCACAATGGCAGGATGAAAAGCTCAGGCTTACCCCTCACACTGTTTTCTAGTATGCAACTGTCAACTGTCTGTTACTGGGAGGAGAGTCCATGATGTCCTCTTTCCCTGGGCTGGGAGAGGAGGCGGAGAAGGTCTTCTAGCCAGGGTCAGAGGATAGATAGTAAAGTCTTCCCTTTCAGAAAGCTACATTCCTTTCCTCTCTAGAAACACAGTCCCATTGGGTCTGTTTTATGGTGGATAATTTAACATGGGAGTCTTCCGGGGATATTTGTTGCTAATGGTTATTGCTCAGTATGCCATACTTTTTAAGTTCTAAGTGAACCTGAGGTGCCTGGCATGAGATGTTCATATTCCAGGGCTCAGGAGAAGTGGAGGTAAAGGGGTATCTCCCTCCCTCCCCTGCCCAGTAGGAAAAAATAGTAACGGAATGGCTCCCTTGCACTGATTACCAATGATGATGTAATTTTCAAATGGGACTTGGTAAGTTACTTCATAGACTGAAGAAGAATGCTGATTTTAAGACATGGACCAAACAGCCTGAACACTGTGACCTCCACCATGGGAAAATCCAGCCTACTTAATCCAAACACGGGGGTAGCCTTTCCTTTAGAGGACGGTGTGAAGTATTTCTGGAGAATTTCCTTAGTGCTGCTCTCTCAAGGAAATGCAATATGGAATGTCTGCACCCACGGTGCGGGTGGTTAGAGAGGAAGCGAACTGGAACAAGAGGGAAGTCTGTGGGCGGTAGCAACGACGGCTTACTCTGCCCAGCTAGTTTTCTCACGTGCCTTCTGTTGACAGACCTGGCTTCCCTGACACTTAGAAGGTGTGTGACTTGGGCCTGGCCAATTGCAGTATCTGCTAGCTGGACTCCAGGGTAAGGTCACGGTGGGGCTCAGCAGAGCTATCTTCCGCTCCCTCTCCTGTGGCTGTGAAACAGGGTGGGTCTGTCTGTAGTCATCTGTCGGGACAAGCTGGGATAGCATGTGGTAAGAAGCCGCGCTCCTCCTCTTGGGATGGCTTATTAAAGCAGTGCGCATTTCCCTTTTACATACAGTTTGCCGTGGGTCCCTGTTGGTTACGTCATTATGAATCATGTCTTTATCTTATAGTTGAAAGGGTAAGTTGGCATTTCATTCATGGGGAAGGAACAGTGTTTTAGGAGAGGCAGACAGGCAGAGCCCAGGGGTAGGAATAACAGTGGAAAGAACTCTGACATTAATTAAGGACCACATACGTACATGCATAAATGCACACACGCACAATTTTGTGGATCTAGACCATATATATAAAATTCTCGAGGCAGTGCACCTTATTAAAGGAAAGCTGAGCTGAGGTAGTAGGCAGGGAATTTGGGCCTCTGGCCAAAAGTGACACAGGAGTTTACTGATGGGAACTTACACTAGAAAGATCTTCTGGCTCTCGAGGGCCTTTCTGATCTCTCTCACATAAGCAAAGCTGCTCTCTGGTAAAGCCCAGGAAGGAAATGTGGGCGCACCCAGGCATCAGCATGGTGGGCACCCTGCGTGTAGTGTACCAGAGCTGGGTGCGTGCATCTCCGAGGCGTTCCTCATGCTAGTAAATACAATACTGAGTTCAAAGGGCCAGTCACAGAAAAACGGAGTCTTTGAGAAGTAGGGTGCTGTCATCTCCTAATTCCGTGGGTGACATGGGGCACACCGTCCTCTCAGGTGCTCCCCCAGCTCAGCTGAAGATAGAGACTCTGGGGTGATATGCCATCAAGCTGGTGGGTTTTCCTCTTGCCTGCCTGTCAGGTCTGGGGGCTTGGTTTTAGCAGACCTGTGTGGTCAGATAGATCAGATGGATCGAACTTCTTGCTGTTAAAAAAAAAAAATGCATACTGCCCTTCATGGCTATGAATGAGTCTACAAAGTAACCAGATGAAAAACAGTCCGGATAAGTTGCCAGTTTACTCAAGGCATTGGGCGTGATGTAAACAGCCTCCCACATCCGACAAGAAGGGCCAGCTGCCCTGGTGGGGGTGGGGCGTGCTGGGAGCGTCCTTAGGTTCTCTGGTAGATTGGTTTCCAAGAATAAAGTAACGTCTTTCTCCTTCTCAGGGGGAAGAAAAAGAAAAAGAAAAGAAAAACAAAAAATAAAAACATTTAATTTTCAAAAGCAATAAAAAAAATAAAGCACGTGTAATTTTGACAAGTTAACAACATAGACACATCCCTAGTGGAATGTGAAGAGCCCTGAATGGGTGCCCCAAAGATCTTGCTAAGATAGAGACTTTACTCTGTTATCCTCTGGGTTTCCGCTCCTCGTGTGACTTTGAGCCTGGACTCACAACCTGGGCAGCCTGTGTGTGGGCTCCAGCCTGCTTGTTCTTCCCACACCACAAGGGCTTCCCTACTGGCCTGATCTCTACCTGCCCACCCTGGTGCAGCCTCTCTGTTGCTTGACATACCCCAGTCACCTGCCTGCTCTAAGCAGTGTTCCCCGGTTCTCACTGTAGATGTCAGTGATGAGATTTTTCTTGTAGTATCTCGGGTCTGCGGCAAGGTCACATTTCCCTAGCCCTTTCTTGCTTATGATCATGTGACTTGCTGTACCCATCCATGCCCTACTGTGGTAGTCCCGCCTGGTTATCTTAGTGGGATGGAGTGGGGGGTGCATGCCCCAGGAAGCCAGAGCCTGTGCAGGGAGTCAGCAAATCTGATGGCATACGTTATTGAGACTCTTGAGTTTTATTGGGTCGATGAACACTCATCCTTGCATGCCTGGGGTGAGACTCTGAGCTTTTTGAGAGTTCACCCATGCAGGCTCTGGGCAGAGTGTTTTGTTGATGTCACCTCAGTCATTAACAGTGTTAATCATTCATTCGAGGTCACACGTGTGTGTGACTTCACGGACTGTGCCTGTGCTCCTGATTCCCTTACCTGCCCCCCTTGGCCGTTGCCCAGCAAGCCCTGTGAACACCTGCCCGTGTGCCCAGTTCTCTCCATGGTCTGAGGATGGAACGCAGGAGCTGGATGTGGCTCCTGTGGAATAAGGATCCGGGTAGAAACTGAGTCCAGTCTCATGCAGATAAGGGAATGTAATCAAGAGAGCGCTGGGAAGACCCACTTAGAACCCCTTTCTTCCACCCTTAGTCCTAGATAGGTGCCTCCTCCCCCACCTTCTGAACTAGTCTTCATGTCTCATTCCTGAAATGGGAGGAAGAGTTCAAAAGTTTCAAGTGGTCAGGTACGGATGGCCGCCGTCCTGAGGTACCACGAGTGATGGAAAAAGTGTAGGAAGCCCGGGGCCTCCACAGTCTGTAATAGATGGTTGCCGTTCCGGGAGACCTGCCCCGAGGAGACGGCTCACGGGATGGGGAGTGGAACAGCTGTCCAGAGCAGGCGAGGATGGGCTGACTAGAGTTCTTCTGAGACAGGGGTAGGAAGGGAAGCACCTTCCGGGCTGAGGGAAGCAGGGACTGTGAAAAGTTCTGGGAACTACAAGAGACTCATCGTTCGAGGAACACACAGGGCAGGAGTCGCTCTGGGCAGCGGGGCAGAACCCGGCCGGCACAGCTGGCTTTGTGCCGCACACAGGCCACACAGAGCCTCTGTAACTAACCATCTTTCCCGCCTATGGCTTTAGCAAGTGGGTTCCGGGAGCACAGAGGCAGTGCAGGGATAGGGAACGCAGGGCAGGAAGGGAAGCCAGCAGGAGAGACTGCCGTAGGGTGACTCCTGGGATCTAAGCAGAGCGGGGAGGGTGGACGGGAGGAAACCGATAAGGGAAGTCAAGGACACAGAGCTGATAGGGATGAGGAAAGAGCGGCCCGGACAGACAGAACCCAACTGGCTGGTTTGTATCTGGAGAGGTTTGAGGCTAAGCTTGAGAGCACACGAAGGGTTTTGCTTTCATCTCCCTGATTTTTTCTGTAGGAATTTTGTGGAGACTCAACTTGCAATGTGTTCAGAGATGAAGGAGAAATTTTACTCGGCATACACGACCACACTCCTGTCTTACTTCCAAAGCTCTGTCTGAACAACGATCATTTCAGAGAGAGATGGCTTCTCTTGCCCTCTTCCCCTGCGGTGTGTTCACAGGGCCCACATGAGCGGCTTCCCACGGAAGTACACAGAAGAAGGTTGGCTGGAACCATTAGTGAGAGAGAGTGGGCGTCTCCCGGCCCATTAGGGCACTCCTGTCTCTTTACATTTCCTTTCACCAGAGATGCTCCCAAGAACGCCCCCTTTGTGTGTCTGCCTTTCCACACATCCGACAGTCTGGGCGGATGTTGTGATATGACTGCTGCGACGCTGAGCGGACAGTGCGGTGGCTGTGTTAGCCAACAGGCAGGACCGGGGGGGTGGGGGGGGTGGGACGGGGACGGATGGACGGACGGACGACGGACAGACTGCTGTTTCAATGACAGGGCTCCACTGTCAATGGAATGTTGGCTAAGGAAATCTCCAGCCCATGGCTCACTGACTGAGATTACTTTTTGGGGGTCTGCTATTTGCCAGGTTCTACATTACCCTTTGGGTGTAAGGGTCCCCTCCTCCTGTGCACAGCTTTACTGCAGGAGTGGGAAGGAGACCATTACATGTATAGCCACAAATAAATTAATGGCCAACGCTGGGATGCTTTACAAATGAGAACACGTGGGTAGAAGATTCTGTCCATCTTTCTTTGAGAATCCCAAGTAGTATTTTCTTCTCTGCTGTGTGTGTGTGTGGACTGAACGTGTGCATGTGTACTACATGTATGCAAGTGTCCACTGAGGTCAGAAAAGGATGTCAGATCCCCTGAACCATACAGATGTTTGTGAGCTGCCCCATGTGGGTGCTAGGAACTGAGCCCAGGTCCTCCGGAAGGACAACAATTGTTCTTAACCACTGAGCCATCTGTCTATCCCTCTCTGGACATTCTTGACTGCTATACTTTGTGTACATCCTTGGAGGAGCCGGCTGTGTAGAAATTGGCCTGAGTAAGCAGAAAGATCCATTTGGATGGTACCTCTTTTTTTTTTTATTATTATTATTATTATTATTAGCTTTGGCACAGCCTTGCCTGGGCAGGCCACTATTTCTTCAGCCTACTTTTTCTTTTCTTTTCTTTATCCTTAGTGGATGAACATGGGAGTCAGATTTCTCACTATGATGAAGACAGTGCTGCTTCAGAGCAATACAGACAGGCTGAGGTGCAGCGCAGTGGCAGAGGGCTGGCCTAGCGTGTACAAGTCCCGGGGTTCGTTCAATACCAGCACCTCCAAACAAAACACTTGTTTCTAGTATGTTATCTTTCTCTGCATGTCGGGTCCCGTTGCTGTGTCAGGCACCAGTGGGTGGGGGACCGCAGGAAAGTCACCCTGCTCCGGGTGCAGAGTTTGGGAAGCCCCAGACTCCGGTAGGCGAAGGGCTGCATCTGAACAGTGTGGGAGGAACTTGGAGTGTCTTCGGAAGAACGAAGCGTCTTAGACTCCTGCTCTCTGAAATAACTCTCGGCTGCTCAGATGCATTCACTAGTCATTTCCTGTTTTCCCTAGAATGCCTCCAGCGGCCATGGGGGGTGGAGGTGTGCCATTGTGCTGCTAACTTTTACTCCAAGTGGTGACCACTTCCTGCTTCACATTACAGGGGTCATGACCTCGCTGACCCTGATGTCACCGCGGTGCCGTGCTAAATCATGACAAATACCAGGAGTCGTTGTGGCTGTAGCACATACCTGTAGCTATAAGAACTTCATGGGGCCTGTCCTGGAATTCTGTCTGTGAGAGAAGCCCTATGGTCAGCTCAAGGCACGTCTGAAAGGGAGACCCCTCATTCGCACTTTTCATAACGTAGTTTAATGTGATTATTTTGTCCTTTTTTAAAGATGAAACTTCTTTGGACTTCTTTTATACCCCCCTTATAAATTCAACCCGAGTTTGCTTCATATTCTGGGATAAACAGCTTCCACAGTCATGCACAAAAGATGACCTGGACTGAGATGGACATCATGAAGCAGTCCGTCTGCCTTGGAATGAGCCTGATCCTTTTAAAGATGTGATTCAGAAGTCCTGGGCTTCGAGCCCACCAACCATGTGCTCTTCCTAGGAAGAAGAGTGCTAAACTACCGCTCATGGCAGATTTCACTGCACGGATCTCTACTCATTAGCAGGCCCATTTCCAGACCTTGAGCAGGTCAAAGTGTGGGGCCTTGATGCTTAGTTTCCCGGTAGACCTGTTTTCATCCCTCTGTCTCACAGAGATTGAAACTATGCATTTGCAAGGGTGCGTGCTCTCACAGCATTTATTTCCCTAGGAGTCTTCCATTAGATTTGAAAATTCCCTCCGGAGGGACCAAAACACTTTAGCCACAGAGGCGAAGCAGCTAATTCTCTAGGCCACCTCCCACAGACTGGGACCTGCATCCAGGAGTGCTCTACTGAGGAAGGGTGTGAGAGTGGGGGGTGAGTGCGTGGGTCATGAGCAGGGGTGGCACCTAGAAGTGGGAGCAGGGTGGGCAGTGATACCATGGTGGGTCGGGAAGACCCGCTCTTAGCTCTGCTCCCGACTCGGCTCCAGGCCGCCGCCGCCGCCGCTGCCGCTGTCCACTCGGTTGCTTGCTGACTATAGAATTTCCTCCTGTCACCGTGGAAGGCTGTGGAGGGTGCTGGAGACCACGGGAGTCGTGAGAAGAGCCACGGGGAGCAGCAGAGGGCAGCGGAAATGGCCCAGCTGGCGAAGTGCCCAGGCACTCAGGCCTGAGGACCCGAGCTGGGATTCCCAGCACCCATATAAAAGCGGGGTGTGTCCGGTGCGTGCTCGCAGTCCTAGCACTGAGGACGGGGTTCGGGTGGAGACAGGAAGATCCCCAGAGTATGTTGTGTAGCCAGTTTGGCTAACTGAACACCCTGTTCAGTTAGAGACTCAGTCTCAAAAACTAAGATGGAGAGCGAGAGAAGGACATCTGATGTTGACCTCCGGCCCCCTCATACATCTCAGCAGACAGACAGACACATAGACAGATAGACACACACACAGGCATGCACACACACAAACAGACACACACAGAGACACAGACACAGACATAGACACACACGCACGCGCGCGTGCGCGCGTGCACACACCAGGGTGGAGGGAAGGGTGGGCATGAATCAGAAAGCAAACCAGAAGACTGCTGGATGCTCAGAGCTGAAGACACACACTTCTCTTACCAACGTATACCATGGCCCGTGAGTCAGATTTTGAGATACGGATTTATAGAGAGATCCCCCCATCGCTTACTGTCGTCTTGTGTGTGAGTATTGCAGGCAGGACGAAGTTGCGTTCGGTGCCTTCACTTAGATCGTGGGATTCTTTCTTTGGCCTCTCTGAGAGGAGGTGGTGTGTAAGTGTAAACTGACGCGAAGGGACTCGAGCAGTGACTGCACCTAGGAACAGGTGAGGCCACGAGAAAGCGGAAGGCGCCCCACCCGAGGCTGACTGCTAGCTGGTGTGTGATGCACCAGTGGCGTCTTCAGGCCTGGGAAACAGTGAGCATAAACTATCCTCCTGAAGCGTGCTGGAAAGAGAGGACACACATAGGTCTGAAGGAGCCTGCCGGTATGATTTCTTTTCTCTCTTCCTCTCCCTTCCTCGTCCCCCTTTTTACTTTTTTTTGGGGGGGGGTGCAGGACGAGGATGGGAACTGGGTCTTTTTATACAGCCCAGGGAGATCCTGAACTCTGGATCCTCCAGCCTCAGCCTCCTGAGTTGGCTGCGAACAGGGAGTCATGCTGTGCCTGCCACTCATGCTTTGCAGGTTCCTGAAATCGCGCTCCACGCTCTGGGGACCTCATCTGTCCAATCCCTCGTTCCACGTCAGATATTCCTAAGGACTCAGTCTTTCCTCATCGGGCAGGAGTGGAGCAGACAGCCGAGCAAGACGGCCAGTACCTTTCCTTTGTTTGCTTCTATGAGACAGAGTCTTGTGGAGCCTGTGTTGGTACTGAGCTCCCTAGGTGCTGGAGGCTGGCCTTGAACTCCTGATCCTGCCTCAGCTTCCCAAGTGCTAGAGTTACAGATGTGGAGTCTACACTCAGCGTAAAATACCAACTGCTGGTTACACTGATATGACCCTGTCTGAGCATCTAAAAGCGTGTGAGAAGGCCCTGCAGGGCCTGCTGTGGGGTGATGCAGCTGGCGCAAGGCCAGGGTAGAATGCACATCCTGAGAGTGAGAAGCCTGATGGGGAAGCCTATGAATGTCAGTCTTCCACGGGGAGATCAGTGGCCAGCAGTGAGGGATGGATGCAGCACCTCGAAAGATACTTTCTCATCTTTCTCATCTGTTCTAGCCCAACCCCCAAGCCTCACCTCACAGAGAAGCCATTCACTACAGCATCCCAGACAGCCTCTCTTTAGAACTGCACACTGGAGGGCCGCCCTTCCCCTACGGAGTGGTTAGCCTCTTGGAAAGGCTACAGGCCGTATTGGCACTCTCTCCCTGAATCTGTAGCTCTGAAAACCCTGTGTGTCCTCCTCTGTGGGCTCCCTGAAGGAGTGGAGGGTGACTGGTGACAAGGTGCTGCTTTGGGGCCTTTGGCTGGGGAGGGATGTGTGGGGTGGGGTGAGTTGAAGATTCCGGGGTCAGCTGTGATGTCAGCAGCGTGGAGGGAATAAGCTGGGACCTGGAGTGAGCAGTTGGAGTCTGTTGGAGGGCGGTTGGTCAACCCTGACCCAAGGTAGCTGAGCGGTGGGAGACCTGCTGGTGGTGTGGTGCCTTTCGCTCCAGGAAGAAAGAAAGGAGTCTGAGGATATGAGCAAAGCCACATCCCTGGAGAAGTCTGTATACCCATGCCAAACCCAAGAGCTCAGCTGCTGCTGAGGCCCAGGGGGCATCCCGTGCCCTCTGAGCTGTTGGCTAGCAAGGCGTTCCTGCTCCAGTCTGCAACACTGGCAGTTAATGGCTAATTATGGCATGAAAAAATTATATGGTGAGGAGGCTGCTTGTTCACATCATCATAGAAACGTGCGTGCGTGCGTGCGTGTGTGCGAGTGTGTGTGTGTGTATGTGTGCGCGCGCGCACGTCTGTGCATGTGTGTGTGTGTGTGTGTGTGTGTGTGTGTGTGTGTGTGTGTGTGTTAAGCACATACCAGGCCCTGTCTCAAGACAGAGTCTCTAAGGGGCTGTCTCAGGATACTGGTTGGTAGCCGATGTGAACGCTCCACTCTGGGTTAGTGATGGAAGCCATAGTAGCTTTAGGGGTTCCTCGTCATTCTCTTTGCTCCAAGAAGAGGTCAGGAGGTAACAAAAAGAGGGGCCCTAAACTGATGGCACCGAAACTTGTCAGAAGCTTGGAAAGAGGCAGGGCTGAGGGTAAGGGAGAGGCCTGCGGACACACTCTGTACTCTGCAGCAGTGAAAGCCCATCCCCGCTGCCAGGGCTTGAGTTGACCCAACAAGGAAGGACTGCACATAAAGATCTGTTTGCCTTTTAAGGTGAGGACTTGTGCTTTCGACAGCGTCCTTTTATTTGCTTGCTCTGTTTTTCCGCTGTTTGCATCAGAGCGGTTATTGTTATTTACTCCTGAGAAACACTGCAGTCGCGGCAGCGAGAAGGCTGGCATCAGATTCACTGCGGTTGCTTGCTCCTTTTCAGACCACTCGGAGTGGCCCCATTAGTTCAGAGATGAGCAGAATGAAGCAGGTGGGCTGGAGTAGTGTGTGGTGTGTGTGGATCAGCACTGAGGTGAGCCCGGCAAGTGCAGATGTGGGACTGTCCTGTCCTTTGAGTGGACAAGAAAATAAACTTTTAGGGAAGAGAGGAAGTAGAAAAGAATATGCCATTACGGAGACCTGGAGGGAACTTCCAAGCAGCAGACATGATGGGGTGACTCCAAGGGAGTCACGGGCACCAAGCTCATCGCTTTTATTTTCTCCCGAGTTGGGTCTGCCACCACACTTCCGGCTGGGAGCAAAAGCAGGCCACCTTCTTTCTGCTCCAGGGTTAGTGGTTTAGCCATTTTCCTAACTCGTTTGAAAACCGATGCAAATGAGGTGATTTTCATTTAAAAAATTGATTTGTTGATTTTACCCAGTCAATGTGCCTGATTGAAGCAGAGGAATGTACAGGAGCATTGACTGAGCAATTGCTGTGTTCTACGGCGTAGCGTGTTTAGAGTTTTATGTGCACTGACTGTGTTTTCACAGGGATCCTTACAGTAGCGGTTCTCAACCTTCCTAATGCTGCGACCTTTAAATACAGTTCCTGATATTATGGTGGCCCACCGCTATAAAATTATTTTCATTGCTACTTCATAACTGTAATTTTGCTACTTTTATGAATTATAACGTACATATCTGAAACGCAACTCCAGAGGGGTCACGACCCACAGGTTGAGAACCACTCTTTTATGGGGTCAGCACCAGTTTCCAAAGCTTGAACCCGAGAATGCACCATTGCAAGAGGGGTATCGGGTAGGGGCTGGACTGTTGCGCCTGAAGCCTAAGGGCAGGGAAGAGCTGCCCAAATTTGGGCAATTCTAGACCCAACTTACTCACTGGGCTTGCCTCTAATTTTCCTTGTTTCAGAGAAAATTTGACAGTCAATTGCTAGTGCTTGGCATCGAGGTCTTAAAATCCTATTTTTGGGAGCTCTGTGGTATTTAGTGTTTTGAGGCTTTCTGTCTCCCAGATCTGGAAGTAAGGAGAACAGATGTGAGTAACAAGTCGAGTTTCTTTTCAATTTTGCAGGAACAAATTATCCTCAGATACACTTATATAATTGATAAAAACTTATAGCAGCGTCTTAAGATGAAACCCGCAAGTTCTTTTTCTTAGCAAAAACCAAGACGGAAACAAAATGGTTTGTTAAACTGGCCCGTGCGTGGCCTGTCGCCTCCTCCTGAGTCCAGTGGCAGCTGTGTTCAGGCCGCTCTGGCTGCCTGTGTTTGCTTGGTTTATAGGGACAGCTGCCTTACTATGGCATGTAGGCTGTACACAGGCAGCATGGTGCTGTCTGCTCTCTGTGGCAGCCGATTGAAGTTACGGCCCCATGAAGGATGTGGCTAAAACCCGGCATCCTTCTGACTATTCCATTCTGCTATAGTTTGGTGCTGCTAAGATCGTGTCCATGGTTACTGAGTTGTAGAGAACCAGAGCCAGAAACTTTTTAAGGTGGGTGTCCCTCTGTTCTTTACCTCTGTCCTTCGCTACTGTCTCATGCAATGTTTCTAGATCTTCCTGAATCACATTTCAACTTCTCTGAGGGAGTCTTTCAGGTCAATAGTGTATTAACGTCACCGCCAGTCCGCTCAGGTTCCCTAAATGGAGAAAACACTATTGTGACTAAGATTTGAGTTCTAAATGGGAAAAATCTGTGTACAAGTGCAATCATTGTTGTATTTGGTTTATATTCATGTATGTACTTCAGGAATTGAGGCAACCTTGTGAATAACTCAGCATTTGAGACCACATTTACTCTTTATAGTATTCTATATTGGCAGGTACTTGCTTTTAAGAAAGATGTCATCCGCAGGATACTTTTCCTAATCCATGATGGGCAGGCACATGCGCACGTGAATGTGAGTGTGTGTGTGAGTGTGTGTGTGTCTGTGGTTTGTCACATTTCAATTTGTGCAGAGGATTATTTTTTTGGTGCTGATTATTTGGCAAACATGTTATTTAGGAAGGGAACACAGCAACAAACATGTATGTATGTATATATATATATTTTGCACATATATATGTATGTGTATATATTACACATAGACACATGTATGCACATATATTTTACATATATACATATACACATTTATGCACACATACATATACAGACATACATATATAAATTTACATGCATATACATACATAAACACACAACACATACACATATATGTGTATATGTATTTAAACTTTTTTCCTTGGTATTTGTTAGGGAAAAGAGGGTAAGACAGAAATAACCAATCAATAAGATAAATAGATGAGATGATATGCCAGACTCATGGTAGTTGATATGGAGTATGGTTATAATTTTAATTATTTCATGAGGCTGAAACAGGAAGGTGACGTCTGAGCCAAGACTCACTGCAAATGAGGTATGTGGGAAGCTGCAGAGACAGGCTCAAAGGAGGGAGAGACAGAAAGCACATCTCTCTTCTGTGAGCATGGCTGTGATGTTCAGAGGCATGGGGAAAAGTACTCCAGGTAAGAGGAACAGAGGTCATGGGTTCAAGGTCACGTGAGAGCATCTCTTTGACTCTGCCAAGATGGGGAGTCATGGAGGGATTTTGAGAAGTGACCTCATCACTTGCTAAGATCGTCCTGTCTACTGAGTCGGAGAAGGAAGATAAGAACGGGAAGGGGCCAAGCAGGAGGCTGGCAGCCAGCGAGGATGGTCCGTGACTTGGGTTCCAGAAGCGGCAGTGGGCTGCTTAGAAATGGAATTGTAGTTGTATTTTAAAGACACCGTAAACAGGAATTCCCGAGGGCCTGGTGATTGGGTAAAAGAAAGGATGCCTATGGAGGCATTCAAGTTTTAGCTTATACAACACCAAGATCAGGTTTTGGGGGAAAATCAGTGGTTAGATCTGGGGTATTACTATCATATGAATATATGTGTGCTCTCTCAAAATCAAATGTTGAAACATAATCCCCAAAGCAACAGACACGAAAATGTGCGGTCTTTGGGAGCTGGTGGTCGTGAAGACCCCACTCTCATGCATGGGATTAAGATGCTGAAAGGGGTCCCAGAGGGGCTGCCACCATTTTCTACCAGGAGAGGATGCATGGACAGAGATGTGTAAGGAACAAGGACTCCCCAGAACTGAATCTCACGGCGGCGCTTTGAGCTTGGGTTTCTAGGCTTCCAGAACTGTGAACAACCAATTTCGTTTGTCTATGAAACTACCCAGCTCCGAAAGCTTTTGTGTCTAAGGCGGACATGATAATTAGAGTCACTGAGCAGATCTTTGGCTATACAATGGTTAGAGGTCTGGGTGTTAAAAGTTGATTACAATGACTTCCATCTGATGTTATAATGGAGCATGAGCAAGCATTTCATGTGACTGATTGCTTGATTGCGTTCATCTTAATGACTACAACAGTAATACAGTGATCACGCTCTTTCAAATTTGTTCTACAGGCCTGTTGCTACTAATGGTGCAGAAAGCCAGCTATATAATTGATCTCATTTTCTTGACTAGAATATAGCCAGACACTTCTAGACATCTATTTGTTCATCTTGATCATCAACTTGAGATTTAGAATCATCCTAGAAATCTCTGGTCATACTGAGGAAGTATCTAAATTATTTTAAGTGGTAGGAAAACACACCCTAAATATGGGTGGTCCCATTCCATGGGCTGGGGTTCAACACTGAACAGGAAGAAGACAGCAAGCTGAGCACCAGCATTCCTTGCTCTCTGCTTCCTGACCCTGGATGCAGAGGGATCAGCTACCAGGCCTTCCCTCCATCATGGACAGTATCCTTGGAACTGCAAGCCAAGACAAACCCTTCACTTCACTAAGAGAGAAAGGTGGTCCCAGGAAGTAGGGACATTGCTGTGAAAAGCTGCCTATATGGTTCTCTGGAACTGATTTGCCAGAAGAACGTGGAAGAGCTTGGGGCTGTGGGCTAGAGAAGCTTCTGAACACTGAGCAGAGCTTAAATGGGCCATTCTGGTAGGAGTGTGGAAGACCAGAAGGCCGAGAGGGATGCAGACAGAAAGGACTGAGTTCTGAGGTCCCAAAGGGAAGCCAAGACTCCATTGGAAACTCGGCTCGAGGCCATTCAGATTGTGTCCTGGCAAAGAATCTGGTTGCATTGTTCCCATGAAAATTTGTATTAGGGTGAATTTGAAAGTAATGGGGTAAGGTGTTTGGCAGAGCAGTCTCAAGGCAGAGTGGTTTTCAGGCAGTGGCATAGCTACTCCTCACTGCTCGTTCCAGGGCTCCATGGAAGGGGAGATCTACATGCATGAGACAGGAAGTTGTGGAGCAGAAACATAGGAGCAATGTGACCTGTGGTGAGGAAAGATGTATACGAGGGAGTTTAAGGCTTTGGACAAGGTGTGCCGATAACAAAAAAGAACCTGTAACTGTTAAAAGAGATGCCTGATACTAAAGAGAAACGTGGTACTCTGCACTGGAACAAGGGGAAAGATGTCCCGAGGCCAAGACCCTACCCATCAAAGGCTTCATCTTGTCGAAATCCAAGTTCATTTGCAGAGAGGTCCTAAACCAAGAGTGTCCTTGAGGAGGTTCCCTGCTCAAAACAACAGACTAAAGTGTTTCCTCAGGGTCAGCACATAAAGGCGATGCGGCTGTGGTCCATCCTAAGGTGTCATCAGAAATGGGCAGCGTTGTCCATGTGGTACTGGTTTTTGCAACATGAAAGGCGCAGAATGGAGGTTACGTCAGGGAGTCTTGCACCACAGGTCCAGAGAGCGTGCTGTGTGATGTAGGAGCAGAGTTCCTGCAAGAAGTCAAAGCAGCCGTGAAGGGGAAGCCGAGTTACCGTGGGGACCCCAGAGCATTGGAGAGGCCAAGACCATGGAACGTCTGCCTGCAGAGGAATACCACACATGTGGAGTGGAAGCAGCCTAAGAGAGAAGCCATGTGCACTCCAGGCAGCAGAGCTGGAGTGCAATGACAATCTAGCAATTCCTTTGGGAACCTGGAAGACTCCACCATGACCCCCAGATAGCACCCATGGGCCAGAAAGCTTTCTCCGTCTGGGCTTTGGCCTTGCTTTGGTCCAATCTTTCCTTGCAGTGCTACCATTTTTCCCTTTTGGCATTAGTGTTTGTCATGTGTCATTGAGTATTAGAAACTTAAAGCTTGACTTTTATTTTGTAATTCAAAGTTAAGATACTGCCTCGATTCTCAATGAGGCTTTGGCCTTGGTCTTTCAAACAGCGTTGGAACTCTTAAAGGTAGTGTGGACTTCTGAAGGTGTACCGAGAGGCCACAAGCTTACGCAGACAAGGAGAGGAAAGTTGTGCCTTCAGAGTGTTGTGGACTTGATGGGGCTTGTGGTCACCTTGGAAACAAATCTCTGGACATATCTACGAGAGCTCATCTAGTTTTAGTGAACTGAAGTGAGAAGGCACTCTGAATGTGGGTAGTTCCACCCCACACTTTGGGGTTCCAGAAAGAATAAACTGTGGAAAAGAGAACTGAGAAGCACCTGTTTCCTGCTTCCTGACTGTGGATACAATGTGACCAGAGGCCATGCCATCCCTGCCATGAAGGACTGTGACCCTGGAACTGTGGCCCACCCCTGCCCCCAAATCAACCCTCCACACCTTAAATTGATTTTGCTGGGCATTTTGTTTTAGCAGCGAGGCAGGGAATATGCCATCTTTTCCATAGTAACCTGGTTTTGGCAGGGAAACTTATCAGAAAAGAGAAGATGTGGAGGGAAGGAGGGAGCGAGGGACCGGGATGACAAGGTGAGCTGCAGTACAGGTGAGCTGCAGGACAGGTGAGCTGCAGGACGGGTGAGCTGCAGGACGGGTGAGCTGCAGGACGGGTGAGCTGCAGGACGGGTGAGCTTCGGGTCGGGTGAGCTGCAGGACAGGTGAGCTGCAGGACGGGTGAGCTGCAGGACGGGTGACCTGCAGGACAGGTGAGTTGCAGGACGGGTGAGCTGCAGTGCGGGTGAGCTGCAGGACAGGTGAGCTGCAGGACGGGTGAGCTGCAGTGCAGGTGAGCTTCAGGACAGGTGAGCTGCAGGACAGGTGAGCTGCAATGCTCGATTGTAGTCTTCAAGGAGTCAGTTGACGCTTAAGGAGAACCCAGTGATGGCTGCGGTTGCCGGATTATGCTAAAGAATCTGGGTTTCAGAACCAGGCGCGTTTTGTTCAGGGGCTTTGCAGATAGTGTGATGCATGTTTTTGAGAAAGTTGTTCAGCAGCTTCTCTGAATTTCGGTTTCTGTAGTTGTGAGGGTAATGATAGCTCCAGGATCTTGATCAGCTTCCTGTGGCGGGCTCAGCTCCTCCATCCTATCAGTGCATACCTTTGTCAAGCTACGCAGGAGAACATGGGTCACCAGCTCAGCGGATTACCACCGTATCATATGATGATGTTTCTACTCTGGGTGATGCTAGACTTGCTTACTAGGTTGTGATGGTGTTTGCCGTATGCCTCCATGGTAAAGGTGTTTCTTTCTCTGTTGTGAAGCGGAATCTATGGGATGATACCCCGGGAATACCATATTTCTCAACATCCTGTCACTCAGTGGGTTTGGCGTTGGTTCTTTGCCTGGATTCCCTTTGAGCTCACAAAGGACTGCTGTATCTGAGCCGTACGGATAGCTTCTGGCAAAGTCTGTGGCAGCGTCCCGCGTTTGTGCTTCTTGTGCTCATGTCAGAGGCCCACTTTGAGACCGCCAGCTTTCTTAGGGCATGTTAGGCATTATGGTGATGCTACAGGTATTGATTTTGTGTGTGACAAAACCAAGTTGTCTCTTTGTACTTCCAGATGGATATTTGATCTCTTCAGAATGAAGATAAATTGCAGACATTTACATGGGGAGGGGAGAGTCAGTTTTGTGGGTTTTAGTTTCTTTGTGTAAACAGCATAAAACCTTAATTCAAATCAGGCTATGGTACATCGCCCGCCACTCAAAGCTGTTTTTTTTTTTTTTTTTAAACATCTTGTGATGAGTTGTTTGAGCTCTTCATTTTGTGAGTCCCGAGGATGAGGTGAACTTGACACGGCCTTTTGGCCAAGACTGCAGAGCAGGGCCGGGCCGGATGAGTCACCCTTGCGGCAGCTCGTCTCTGGCGACCCGTCCCGTACAGCTGCGGTGCTTGCTATTGGGAAACCTGGACTTTCGATGTCAGGGAGCAGCTGGGACAGAGAGGTCTGCAGCGGGGCTGTGCAGAGAAAAGCCAGCAACAGGCAGTTTCTGCGCTGGTCCCACCAGCGCAAAAGCGGAACCTTCAGGTTGGGCTTCTTCCTTGAAAGGGAAACAGAAACGCGGTGGAAATCTGTGTAGGGAAAGGCCTGAAATCAATTCTTCTGATTTGGGGGTCTGTGGAAGAAAAGCCCCCTTGTGCTGGTCACTAGGGCTTAGGGACAGGACAGCTACAGCGTGATTCCCTCCTCTGCGGCACTACTGGTGTACGAAGAATTAGGGATGATCCTTTGGCTTCCTCTCCTGCACGCCGCCCTCTGCTCTTCCTTCTCTGCCACTTCAAAATGCCCTTCTCTTGGTTATCTGCTTTTGTGGTCCAGATGAGTAATGACGTGAGAAGCATCTGGGAAAACAACCCAGCCTCATCTCCTGGGTCATTTTGATTTAAATATTTTGCTCACGGAAGGGAAATAGCTGTAGGAAACCCATACTATCCTTATGGTTGTCATGGCTTCAAACTTCTGGATTGATGCAAAGAAAAAAGAGGCTGTGTTCGCCAAATGGGCCTGCAGTGAGCACTCAGAAAGTGGCGGGAAAAGTCAAAGGCTCTGTTCCTACTGTTTGCTATGCACTCGCATCACGGTTCAGTTTGATTAATTGTCTCTATCCCTGAGACTCCAGTGTGATCAGGAAGCAAACACCTGGGTTTTGATTTTATTCTCCTTCAGCTTTCTCCTCTGTACAGTGGAGGCAGTAATTTTTATAGATTTTTTTGGGGGGGGGGCTGAGGGAGAGAATACATGAGCTGATACTATTGGCTACTAGAATGTTCCTGTACATAAGTACCCCTTGCCTCTGCATCCTTTTTTCTACACTGTGGGAGACCCACTCTCGCTTTTATCCCAGGGCACTCTTGAGGAGGGAGAAGTGAGAAATATTTAGATAGAAGGACAGAGGGGAGAGAGACAGATAGAAACACAGGATAGCCTCGGGAGGGCCTGGATCCTTATCCACTGGCCCCTTCTGTCTCTTCTAAATGGCTTTTTATAAGAATGCCAAGGGGTGGAGCAAAAGATCTCCCCCAGCACAGCCAAATGCAGACCCTTCCAATTACCTGGTAACTACACACGTGGTCAAGCAATCCTCTAATGCAGTCCTGCTGGGTAAAGCAAGCTCAGATCTCACTAGGAAACCTTTGTGGGCCTCCACACTGCACCTCTTCTAGACTCTATAAACACCTTAACTACATCCCCAGCAATTCAATAACGTACCTGAAGCTCAAATGTGTAGAACTGGAAACCCAAATACTTTAAGTATAGTCAAAAGGTCTATTGTTTTTTTAAAAACAATCTTTAGTCCAAAATAAGAATAGGTATGCTTAAAGCTAACATTTTATATTTTGAAGCATGTTTTCCTTGACTCTCTAAGTGTACAATTGGAGAAAGAGGTTTAAGCATACTGGCATCGTTCTTTTGGTGCCAGAACTGTTGGGCTTGTTTAAACGTCCCCCTTTGCTTCCCAGTGTCCTGGTTAACCTACAGCTCACACCACATCACAGAGGTTGTGGAGCTGAAGCATCTGGGAATGTCTCCCTCATTGTTCGTTCATTCTTTCTGTGGTGCTGGATGTTCATCCCCAGGTCCTGCACATGCTAGGCAAGTTCTCTATCACCAGGTAATACTTACGTCTTCATTCAGTTTACAATTGTCATCCATCTTTGAGTTGATAAAGGCCTAAAACTTTTTCAAAAGTATAACGGCACATTTAAATATCAAATAACAACTTTTTTTTTTTTGTATGTGTGGGTACGTGTATGTGTTCGATGTTTGCCTAGTGCCCATGGAGGATAGAAGAGGGCATCAGGAACTGGAGGTATAGGCAGTGGTGAGCCTCCGTGTGGGTGCTGGGAATTGAACCCGTGTCCTCTGGAAGAGCAGCCAGGGCTCTTAACCATGGAGCTATTTCTCCCGCTCCAACCAGCACATTTTCAATGGTAGAGCCTTAAAGGAGCAAGTAGGCTATGGAAGACCCAGAGTTAGCTGTGGTCCTAGCCTGTGCTAGCTGTGTATGCGAGGTCCCACCCGGGCACCGAGAGCAACAGAGGCCGCATCGACACACCGTCCATTGTCATTTCAAGTCATCTTGCCTTTTTTCCTGGCCTTGTCTGGGAAACGGAATGGGCTGATGTGCAGAGACCTGTATGGGTGGTGCAGCTGTGTGTGTTTGTATTTGAAGAAGTCTGTATTGTTTGGGGGCTTCGGCGCTTTGTAAAATGTCCAAGCATGTCCACGTGGATGCGTGTGGTCAGTATGGAAACCTGTTTTACCCTGTTAGTGTTGTAGCCGTGACTGCTGGGAAAGAAGGTGATTCTTGAATGACTGGTTGGACAGTGGGATGTCTCTTCAAGTGTGTATTTGAGGAGTTGAGTTCTCATGAATGTCTGACTGACACATTTGCTGAGGAATCTCTTTGCTTTTGGGCCACTCTGGAGCCTCACCAGATGATCTCCTTGAGCAGTCACAAAAGCACTGTTGTGTAGGTGGGGACATTCGTGGAAATGCTACGTTAGCAAGCAGCCAAGTGAGATGACAGCTCCCACCTTTCTGCTCTTACACCTGTGCTTCCTCTAGGACATGTGGAGTTCAGACTTCCATGTTTCACGAGGAAATAATGTAATGTTTTCCTTAAGATAGGAAGACGTTTAGCTTTTCGCTAACAGTATTAAATGTTACCATTCCATTTCTAAAAGAGAGTCTGTCCGATAACCCCACATGTACTGAGACGTCCTCTTTACAAAGTGGACACCCCTCTAAGTAGAATCCTGCTGGGTTTATGCAAAACTCACTGTTAGAAGCTGCACACCGCTCACACCGTAGGGGACGGCTTTTCTGCTTGCTCTAGTCTGGCCCACCCTATCCTCAGAGCAACTTCAGCTCATCTGGAGAAGGGCTTTGCAGAGAGCTTTGTACTTACTCAGGTAAACCTGGGAGCCAGCTGCGATTCTGTAGGCATCAGATGCTGCATTCTTCATTCGGAACTTCTGCCCCTAGGCTGTGCCGGGCTCTCAGGAGGTGATGTGTTGGGAGGCAGTGTTTATTGAAGGATATTTGTTTGGGATGTTTGAACTGTTGGATTGCCGTCTGAGAGACTGAAGTGAATATCAGGGATATTTAAGAGCGCCTGTGTCTCTCGCATGTTGCATGAAACAGTGGTTGGGGACAGGAGCACATGGCAGAGTTTCTTAAAGACAGAAATTGAGAAAAACTCCAGTTTTACTGGAGGAGTTGGAGACTCGTTTTCTATTTATGAAAAGATTACATGTGTAATCTTACATGCGTACACACACACACACACACACACACTCACTCACACTCACTTTCCTACTCTGTTTAACAGATGAGGAAACACCAATATGTGTGATTTAACTGATGTACTCATGCTTGGAATGTAGCTGGAGCCAGTGGGGGCAGAACTGACTTCATTTCCTAGAAAATAGTCAAACAACATTTCTCTAACAGAAGGTGCTAGAGCGGATGTTTTCCTTTGTCCAATATAAGAAAAGACATCTAAAAGGTATAGACCTAAACACCAACCACTTTGAGGATAATATTTACTTACTTTTAAATAACCTTATGTACAGAAGACTTTTTCCTTTCTTTCTTTCTTTCTTTCTTTCTTTCTTTCTTTCTTTCTTTCTTTCTTTCTTTCTTTCTTTCTTTCTTTCTTTCTTTTTTTTTTGTGGATAAGAAGTTTATAAAGGTCTGTGCTCCCATCCCACATCCAACCAGGCCTGACTCTGCTTGGCTTCCAGGAACAGGAGAATAGTTACATTCAGTGCATAATGGAACCTAATCATGCACAGGCTAATTAAAAAAAAAAAATCACAAAAGCCTGTGCTGGTTAAAATACAGTAGCTTAGAGGGGTGACAGCAAAAATGAAAGTTACAGATTCCGTAACCAATGTCGCCTTTGGCTTCAGTTCTCTGAGCTCAATGCAGCTCTGACAGCCATTGTTGTCTCTGAAGTCATATTGTTTCAGCAATGCGTTCCGTTTGCAGAGGCCTCTGTGAGCTGTTTAACCTCTGTATGCGACCTCTGTTTTCAGAAGGCCAAAAATTAATTGTCCTTTCCTGGGAGATGGGAACAGGACCTCTTGTTTATCCAACAGTACTTTTCATACCTTAGCTTCACCACGCCAGTAAGGCAAGTCGGAGAAAAGCTGATTCGTAGATTACATGTAGAGGAAACTCATCATCTAACATGGGGTGCCATGTGGATGAAGGGCCATTAAACATGGTACTCAGTAGACTCCATGCCACAAGATTGACTCAACTTTGTTCTAAGAATCCACTGGGCATCTTAGCAGTTTGTTGATGCTGTTTTTGAAACCTCTAAGTCATAAAGCCGTTTGCATATACTGCAATCTCTTCCACTTCTGAGGCAGTCTCTGAAAATAATTCCACCCACCCCTTTGCTGTGGACACAGCTTCTCCTTTCTCAAAGACTAGCCTGGCAATCACTCAGGTAGCTCCAGGAATCCCGAAGCTAGGCCCGGATCACCGCCAGGGATGGCTCTCCAAAGCCTGGTATTCCTTTCTAATTGTGTGTGGTGAAATATGCCATGATTAAATTTTCTGTTTGTTTTGCTGCTGTTACTAAAAGGAGGCAATGAATTAAATAAAGAATTCCTTTATCCATTCAAAGAGTAAAAATTAACAATGTATAGCAAACGATAATAGACTGCCATGTAAGACCCGAGGGAAATAACACATTGCCGTGTGAGAGCCGCCCAAGGAAAGCAACACATCACCGTGGACCTAGCACCAGAGGAAATCACCCATTTTTGCCTTGATTTGAGTTAAGGCTGAGAAATCTGAGAATTGGATTGAACTTCAAAAGCTCGTTTTTTTCGACAAGTAGCTTTCTCCTTGAATTGTTCCAGTTGCTTTCTCCCCATGAGTACTTTGGAAGGAGTTGTGGTTTCCACTTCTTTCGTCCCATCTCGATCCTATACACATTCATGTATTCCTCATAATTACATACCAGATGTCTACTCCATTCTGCACACTGGTGTGGACCAGATCAGGATACAGCCTTGTCCGCCTGGAGACTCTGGTGCCTTTCTCCCCGTCTCCTTCCTCGTTTCCCCAGCTCTTGCTCTTGAGGATTGCTCTCCCTGCTTGGCAACATTTCAGTGTTCCTCCATCCCGCAGAGCCTGAATGGGCTCACGCAATGCATGAGGCCTTGATTCTAAAGGTGCAGATGTCTGAAGTTCTGGTTGCTTGCTAACTATCTGCACAAAATTTTAAGATAGTGTGACTGCATTAGCTTTCAGTTACCAAAAAAAAAAAAAAAAAAAAAAAAAAGATGCTCATAGTAGTCAGCTTAAAAAGAGGAAGGGTTTCTTTTGGCTTTTGTTCGGAGGGGCCTCGGCCACTCTTGTTTCCTCTGGCTTATGGCAGGGCAGTGCTGCATGACTGAGGTGTGTGGCAGAGGACCTCCTGACCTCATGGCTGGACACAGGTTGGGGTCCCACACTCCTCCTTGGTGGTACGTATGCCTCCTGTGACCTGAAATCTCTACTGAGCCCCACCTTCTCAAGGGCCCACCACTTCCTAATATCTCCAAGGCGGGGCCGTTGGAAGGTGGTCCGCATTCAAACATGACAGCTCTTGAGTGCTCTCTTAGGTCAACATGTGCTCCAGGCAAACACAGATCTGTATAAGAAAACCGCACATTCTGAATTCACACAGAGAAAAAAATGTGTTTTTATTCAGTTGGCCTATAGAGCGCTACACACGGCAGCGGAGTCTGAAGAAACGGCAAAAGCAAGATTTTATTCCTTTTACTTTTTTACTATTTGGACAAAGAGTGGTGCATCTGGGAGGGAAAGTGGCTGAAGAAGCAGACTTGAGTGTGTATCTGTGTGTGACAAAGGATGGGAGTCACTCCAGTGAGGACTGCTCAGCTGGTCTTCTGCCTTAGCCCCAGGAGAATACTCTCCCGCAGCGAAGGGTGGCTACAGCTCCCAGGGCAGTGCAGCGTATAACCAACCCATCAGGAGGTCAAAAGCACGTTCTGAGATAGTACACTCTTGACCCAGGGCAGTGCAGCGTATAACCAACCCATCAGGAAGTCAAAAGCTTGTTCTGAGATAGTACTCTCTTGACTCCTTCACTAGCCGTCTTCACGGCCGCTTCGGGGTTTGATTTCAATAACGGAGGACACTGGGTAGGCCAAGTTCACTTACAAAGGGGACCATCACAGCTCACTCCTTGTCAACCCGGTATCCAGTGCTCATCTTGGAGGGCCACGCCCAGTCTCCAAATAAGGACAGCAGGGAAGCCCTGCATCCACAGACCACTGTGCAGCTACACAGCCTGCAATCCAGAGCATGCGAGCCCTTCCCTTGAAGTGGGATGCAGAGGCTCTCGACATAGGCCCTTTCTCTGAACACTGTTTTAACAGGATTTAACACTTTAAATACTGGGATGTAAGGCTGAATATTAATAGTCTCACACCATATGATGAGGAGGGAAGAAAACAAGACATATATACTTAAATCTTTATATTCAGACCCACGACGGGATGAGAAACGCTCACAGTAACTACAGTGACCACGTCCACATTTCCACAGCTGGTACTGAGAGTTCCTGTCTCTCACTCTCTGTTCCATATTCTCTTTACCACCAAGTGCCACAGATGGTCATGGCTCTTTGCCTGTAGGGTGACCCAAACCTTTGGCAGGGCCTAAGGCATTAGAAGTCGTGCTGGGGTTGTTAATTGTTGATTTCCTATATCAACTTTAAACACAGGACATGACAGCACCACCTGATGTCCTGAAGTTTCTGCCCTTCCAGATCTTTCTCTTTTATGCCCTTTGTGTAGATGACAAACAGACGTCCAGCTTATTCATTACAAAAGGATCAAAGCAAAATGCAGATCAGCTTTTATTCACTTACAGGGACAGTGTGAGCAAGAGACTGGTAGTGGCCCAGACTCCCTAGGGTCTCTACGCCGCTGGGTAGGAATCAGGTGGATCGGCGCAGATGGGGTTAATTATTTGTGGATGAGGTGTTCTGAGCGCAAGGGCCCTGCTTCTTTATGGGCCTTTTGGTTGCAAGAAGGGCGAGTGACAGGCATGTGTTGAATCACAGTGGAGGATCCTGCCTTGGTTGAGGCCCAGAGGTCACCAAGTGGAAGACGCCTTTGGACGAGCAATAGTTGGCCCAGAAGTTGGGGAAAGCCTGAGTCTTCAATGCAGTTCCTTCTAGAAAACGCCAGTGTGCCAAGTCTTTGTATATGTTTGGGGGATGTGAGGGAAGCTTTAACCCATGAGTAAAAGCTCTGCAGCTGCTTGTGACTGGATTGGGCCTGGAGCAAGATTCCCCAGGACTCAGACAAGCCTCCTCCTGGCTGTGAAGACTGGTCACCGGAGCTGTGATGGTCGTTCTTGGTTGTCAACTTGACTCCATTTGGAATTAACTAAAACCCAAGTGACTTGATACACCAGTGAGGGATTTCTCTTAATTAAATCATTTAAAATGGGAAGAATCACCTTTAACATGGATTTTTTGAGGTGCAAAAATCGATTTTTAATCTGGGCCGTATCTGCTGTCAGCCTATATCAAGGACACAGAAGAAGGAAGCTTCTGGCTGGCAAGTCCATGCCTTCATGGTGTTAGAACCTGCTTCTCTGGGATCCCAGCATATACTGAAGACCAGCTGAGACATTCAGCCTCATGGGCTGAACAATTACTGGATTCTTGGACTTTCCATTGGTAGATAGCCATTGTTGGACTAGCAGGACCACAGCCTATTAGTCACTCTAATAAATACCATGTAAATGTATTTATTTATAAATGTATTTATAGACAATAATATTTATTATATACAACATACTCATATTTATTTATATATGCATATATAAAATATAGTATATGATTATACATCATATATTAAAAATTAAAATTATATGTTATATAATTAAATATAGTCATATAATATATATTATGGGATTTATTATATATAATACATAACAGTATATCATGTTATATGTAATAAGTTCCATATATTCTTTCAATTCTATTCCTCTAGAGAATCCTGACTAACTTCCATCCTCACTTTCTGACTCAGAGGCATGGGGGCCTTAAGTGGCTGACTGGCGGTTATAACTTTCCAGGTTGACATTGTGTTTCCTGGTAAAATGCTGTCCCTGTCTCTACTCAGACCTCTCAGTAGCACAGTGGCAGAGCACAGGCTGGAAGGGTAGTGGCCGCGGCATACTGCAGTCTACACAGAGAAGCAGTCGTGGATGGTTCCATCCCCTCCCTCTGCTCTTGGCCTTGGCTTGTGGAGAAACACATATATTAGGAAGTGGTTAGAACGTGATCAGCACATAGTAGGCCCTGGCAGATGCTGAGTGAAACTACCACAGGCAATTTGTTTTTAAAAAGGTTTTGCAAACCTCAGATTGCTTTGGGAACCTGTTCTTGGTGGATGTGATGGCTCCTCCCAATTGTCAACTTGATAGGATCTGGAGTCACCTAGAAGACAAGCCCTCAGGCACACCTGTGAGAAAGGATCAGGAGTAGGTTAACTGAACTGGGAAGACCCGCCCTAAAAGTGCGCGGCACCAATCCTAGGGCTGGGTCCTGGATTGTGTACAAAGGAGAAAGCCGGCTGGGCACATTATTTGTCCTCTGCTTCCTGACTATGGATATAGTATGCCCAGCTGCCAAAGCCCCTGCCCCAGCACCTTCCCACTGCTCCGCCGTGGTAGACGGTACTCCAGACCGAAAGCTGAAGTAAGTCCTTCACTGAGTTTCTCCTGTCCCAGTGGCTTTATCCCAGCCACAGATAACTAGACAGCAGTGGATGTGTGTGGCATTTTGCATGCATTTTTTAAAGTTAAATGAGCCACGTGTGGCCACGGTTTATGCCTGCAGTCCCAGCGATGGGAAGGTGGAGGCAAGGAGATGATGAGCTCAACACGCGTCTGAGCCACACATTGTGCTAGAGGACAGGCTGAGGCCCACAAGACTCTTGTCTTAAAAACAGCAACAACAAGTGAATTAAGTTATTTGCCACATGAAGTAACATTGAGAAGACACACCTTTTGTACATGTTTAATGTTTCCACAGGGAAGGAAATTAAAAAAAATTCATTTAGTGTGTGTGTGTGTGTGTGTGTGTGTGTGTGTGTGTGTGTGTGTGTGTGTGCCTGAGTGTATGTATGTACACCATGTGTGTGCAGTGCCAGGGGTCTTAAGAGGATATCAGATACTCCAGAACTGGAGTTACAGGTGGTTGTGAGCTGCCTGTGGGTGTGGGGAACTGAACTGAGGTCCTCTGCAAAAACAGCAAATACTCTAATTGAGAAAGCTGGTATAAGCATAAGTGCGTGTACGTGTGCGTGTGCGTGTGCGTGTGCGTGTGCGTGTGCGTGTGTGTGTGTGTGTGTGTTTGTGCGCGCGTGTGTGTGTGTGTGTGTGTGTGTGTGTGTGTGTGTGTGTGTATGTGTGTGTGTTGTACAGTTTCAGTATTTGAATGTCTAGAGATTTGAAGAGGATAACTAAGGAGACGTTGTGTAAGAGATGAGAAGGCCACAGCAGTTCATCTATACTTGTCACAATAGTAAAAATCCCCAAAGAGTAAAAGTCAGACTTGTGTCTGTTCCCACGACTCGTGAACTCGTGTCCCTTGGTATATGATGACCTGCCCTTTGACTTGGCTCCAGATTTTGTGATTCTTCCTCTAACATCTTTTGTTTGAGTTGCACTTTTTAAAGTTGTGCTTTTACTTTATCTTAGAAAAATATGCTTAATTTCAGATACAGTCCCACAGGAATTGTGTTTACAGTGACGTAAAAATGCCCTTCTGCATACTCATGGAGCCCTCCTTATATACTCTTTATTTTTTCACTTTATATTATCTTTACATTACTAAATTAACTCTTTTTTTTTTTTAACCATGGTCAATCCACCAACTTCATTGCATGGCAGTGGGTACCCAATCATGCTCTGTAATGACCGGACAGCCTCCACAGAGAACTCTGCTGCTGTGGCAAACATCTGCCTTACAACATCAGAAACTCATCTCTGTACAGACCTTTGTATTTGTTGAGCGTATTTTCAGAGCTTGTTGAAGTTTCATGAGACGCCCTGGGAAGTAGCTAGGTCAGGCATGGTTACTATTATTTATCTATGCTTGTTGTTTACTTGCTTGAGTAAAAGGTAAGAGCTATGCTTCTCACTTTTTCAGATCTGGTACCTAGCAAACTAGAAATGTAGTAGTAACTGAGAGTTACGTAGTATGTAAGTGAATAGCTGGATGGAGACATAAGGAAAATCGCCAGTACCACATGTCCCGAGGTTCCTAAGCTTGTGTCGCAAGCGAAGGAAACCATTATAATCCTCCAGTGTTTGCTTTAAATGTGAGATTAGTTTAGGGCCACGTCAATGCTTTCTACCAACAGAGTGAATTAATTTCCAGTCCAAGGAGGAATTAGCAAGTTTGTTCGGCAGAATTCAAAACACATTTCATGAACTTTTAAAACCTCAGAAACAAAAGAGGATGCATCACTTTATTGCAAGGTTTAAGCATCCCGTCTGTCTTGGCTTTGGGCACTACGGGAACTCTGTAAACTGGGTGATTTCAGCGGCAAACATCGCTCAGGTCTGGAAGCTGGGAAGGCCAAGAGGGAGTAGGTTCCTTCTGAGGGCGCTCCCCCAGGGCTTTGCAGATGTGTGGGTCCCTGCCTTCTTTCCTGATGTGGTTGAAATTTTCTGATCCTGAAACCCCCCCAAAGACCACAACCCCCCTCCAAATATATAATACTGGGGATTAAGGCTTTAACACATGGATAGTCAGGTTTCACAAGCATTCAGATCGTAGCACCCTCTATCAAAGTATGGTGATGGTCCCATCAGTGTTCCATGGGCCCAGCCATTCTTCTTAGCACAGAAGATGTAAATTAGACATTTTTGTTCATGTGTGACAGGTTAAAATCAAAAGCAATTGCCAGGTTTTCTTATTTCCAGCTTCTGCTCGTAGTGTTAACGTGATGGTTCCGAAAGGAAATTAACATATTTTATCACCCATTTTCCCAACTTCATGAGCCACAATTACATAATTTAGCATGTTCAAAGTTGATCTTACCATTTTATTACTTCCCAGGTAGCTATGCCATGCACACAGCTACCCAAACTTGGGAACCAAGACACATTGTCCTTCTCATTCACGGCTGCCCAGCAGCCAGTCACTTAATAGGCCCCGCTGTGTACGCCAAGGTGTTCTGTGCCCTGTTTTTCTTAGCATCCCATATATCCCTGTCTTTTAAAAAGGTATGTCTTAAATGCATCCCATTATCCTATATGGACATTAATTTTTTGACCCAAAATTAACTTGTCACTAGGAGAGTCAGACGTTTTAGGGACTCATGGGGAACTTACTAGAGTTGGAGCGTCAGGCATTCTGTAACTGGGTCCCTTGGAGGACTACACACACCAGCCCCATGGCTGCCTCCACACTCCAGAAACTTGAGATTATTTGTGGTGCCCTGCCTGTTCCATGCCCTGCCCACACCTGTGTCTTCTCATGCAGTGAACCCCTGTGGAAACTAAAGCCACGGGCTTAATTTCTTCCTGTAAGCTTCAGCCCAGGTGTCGTTCATGGAAACTGTTTCTGATGCACTCCTCTCTGTTTCTTTTTCCTGATCCCCGGGGTTGGATTCAAACAGTCATTGATTTCATTGTTTATTAGGGGGCGGGGAATATAAGTCCATGCTAGATCAGTGAGTGTGTATCATTCCTACTGTCCTTTGCTCAATCCCTACCACCAAAAGAGAAAAAATAAATAAATAAAAAGAAACTATCTGCTAATTATAGACCAGGCACTGCTTTAGTAGTTTAGAATATATCAGTGAACAACAGCAGCAAAATCTTATTCTTGTAATTCATTCCCTTCCGTAAGAGAAACTAAAAGGAAGTTAGGTAATAACTAAGCAATGTAGGATATTAGAAAGGTATAAACGAAAAAGCTCCAATAGAACAGTGACGCTGTTCAGAATTCATTTCAGATATGGCAGTGCCAAATACTGTATCGCTCCATTCAGGTGACATTACAAAGGGGAGACATTTGTCCGAGTAGATATCTGGAAAATGTCATTATGCCAGGCATAGGCAGCACCCAGCACACCTGGGCCGTCGGAGGCCAGGGAGGTCATAAAGGGCGAGTCAAGCAGGGTTTGTACACTGTTACAAGGACTTTGACTTTTACATACGTGATTGTTAGACGGTTTTGAGTGTAGGAGTGAACTTGCGATTCGGTAGTTTGAGGCCAGACTATAGGTAACACCGGTTAACCAGAGAGGAGCCGATTTCCGTGTCCAGGGAAAGATGACGGTGGTGGCGTGCATGGAGGTGTCGTCAGGTGGGGAGTGAAATGTGTTCAGGTTCTGCATGAGTTTAAAAGCTGTGGAAAATGGGATTTCGGGGCGGTTTGGTGAGAAGTCATCGATAGCTCATTCTCCTCACCGGCGTGCATCTAACCAGTGCTCGGTCTTGTCAGGACACATCATCCCTTGATCCCCGCTGTCTCTCTGCTGCAGGACCTCGGTAGCTAACTGGCATCCCTGGCTTTAATAAATTCCTCCCTGCAGGAGTAAAGATCATTCTGAAATGTTTATAACCACCTTGATGTTAAATTCTCAGTGTGTTTTCCCCATTGTGGGCAGATTAAAAAGTCCAAAGTCCACAGCAGGCCGTCATACAGAATCCTTAATCTGCCTCTTGGGTATCTCCATAGTTCTGTCTTTCACTCTTCTCTGTATACTTTATTGCCTCTTATTTCTGATTTCATTAAAGGGTCATCAGTCCTGGCAGAGTCCATGCTCTTCCTTTGGTGTGGGGTGTCCTTTACATCTTGTCTGTTAGTGCATTACAAGGCCAGCTTGTGTGTCCCTTGGTCACTAAGAACTTTCTCTTGCCTTGATTTGACACTCTGATACTTTTGCTTCTTTTTCCTGTGGTCTGGCGCACATCTCAGTGTCTCCTAGCTGATCACCCTGCCGTGATCAATAGGATAGGACCCGTGGTAGTACTTTTCCAATCATGCAGCATAAACTCGGCCCATAGGCATTGACGTTTAGGCAGTTGGCACGTTAGGCAGAAGTGACTGCAGATGTGTTGGGGACAGGGGCACTGTGTTATGCACCAACAGCCATAGCAGAAGTGGAAGAAGCATTTCTTTGGGGCCCCGGCAGGATGAACTCACTGGGTTGGGAAGAGTTGGTTCTTCTGTGTAGCTGTTGTGGAGGACTGAGGGCCACCGACGAAGGGAGCCTGGCCGAAGAGAAGGGGACAGAGCAGAGGCATTTCCACATCAACATTTCCCTTTTTTTTCTGAAACAGTGAAGAACTGATCAGGATCTTCAAAACAGAACAAAACCAAACCCAAAGCCCCCCCCCCAACCATCCCAGGTAGATTGGTGGTGTTTTGGTTAAGATGCCCTTTGCTCCTATTCCACTGAGAATCTGGGTTGTAGCAGGCACAAAAGACAGTCTGTGAGATGGAGCATACTTTTGGATTCTTCCTAGAAGGTGAGGAATGGAAGGTATGAGGGTTGCCTGCCACTGAAGGAATGTTTTTAAATTTTATAGCACAAAGCAAAAAATGGTTCAAGTGGGGTAAACTTGCTAAGAAGGATGCCAGGAGCTCAGACCAGTCCAGGCTACCCAGCAGGGGCTTTGGCCCTGCCCATCTTGCCTGTGGCCAGGCTCACCTGAGAGAATAGAGGCCACGCAGAGTAGAGGCCAAAGGCAGCAGTGAGAGCTTCCTCAATGCCTTTGTCTGTAAACCAGTTGTCTCAGGGTCTCTATTGCTGTGAAGAGACACCATGACTATGGTGACTCTCATGAAGGAAAAACATTTAACTGTGTGGCTTACATTTTCAGAGGTTTGGTCCATTATCATCATGGTGGGACATGGTGGCATGCAGGCAGACATGGTGCCGGAGCTGAGAGTCCTGTATTTTACAGGCAACAGGAAGTAGTCTGTCTCATTGGGTGTGGGTTGAGCATATACGAGACCTCAAAGCTCACCTCCACAGTGACAAGCTTCCTCCGACAAGACCACACCTACTCTAACAAGGCCATGTCTTCTAATAGTGCCGCAACCTTTGGGGGCACCTCTACGTTCAAACTACAACACCAAACTTCAGCCCTGGTCCCCTCAGCAGCCAGAAAATTCCTATGTTCCGAGTTTCCCTTAGTCATGGCAGAGAGTGAGCAGCCAGAAGCAGGGGTCCAGTGTTTCTGGCGGCATCACCGGAAGTTGCTTCATCCTCCTGCGGTCCCTCAGGTGAGGCAGTGTAAAGCTGGGGGCCTCCTGGGCATTATTAGTCCCTCTTGAAGTTCCATGGAGCCCCAGGTGGGGGAGTGTTCCGTGAGAAAGAGGAGGCGCCTCAGGTGGGCACTGGGCGCAGAGTTCACGTCAGCTCCACGAGGGGCATCCAGCCCTGTGGGCTGCCATGACACCATGCGGTCTCTTCACAGTCCACTTGGCACTGGTATAGCCTGTGATGGTGACAACCACCGTGGGGCCAGGGCTGACGTGTGAGGTCATGGATGGCTCCGCAGTCACTTGAACGTGAAGTGTGGGTACGGAGAAGGTCTCGGTGGGTGTCTTCCCAGCTGTGCAGGACACCGGTAAGACCATTTGGTCCCCTCCCCCTCCATCAGAGAAACGTGAGGAAAGGTGAACCAGAAGACCTGGTGTCAGGGGTCCTATGAGGAGGAAGGAAGGGTGAGAACAGGCACAGGGCCGTGTCATCGGTTACTTGGAACCCATCGAAGGAGCTGAGTTCTAATTCTTTAAAACTACAGGGAGCCTTTATGTCAGCACAAGACACCTTGAGGTAAGGCAGCTCGGTCATCTCAGCTCTGCACGTCTGTCGGGGACCTCTCTCCTTCCCCTCTGCCCACTCGCTGTTCTGCCCCAGGTGATAGGAGCGCTTTGGCTGTAGACCTGGCGCACACGTCATCAGAAGAAGGGACTTGGCTGCGTACCACCTAAACAGATAGCTCGAGGGGAATTAGAGTATCATTCTCTCTCTCTTTATCTGACCTGGGTTGATTCTGAGCTGGAGGAGATGTTGATCCTCCCTCGGAAGAGACCGTGGTGGTGAGCAGAGTTCTGACAAGAAGCGGTTACAGTGGGAATGGGAAGGCTGAAGAGGATGCAGGAGTCCCACAGAGTCGGAATGCACAGAAGGCAGTGTTTACCATAGAGATGGAAGGAGAGGGTGGGCTGGAGGGTGTCTGTCATCTGCAGCTCAGGAGGAGGAAGGTGATTTCACTTAGAAGAGATGGGGTGCAGAAGAGGAGGCAGTGGCAACGTAAGAGGACTAGAGTGTAGTGATGGCTGAGAATCCTCTCAGAGTTACTTCATTTTTTGTTGTTGTTTGTTTGTTGGTTTGGGTTTGCTTTGTTTAGAAGCTAATGGCAGCATTTTGGAAGTCACCCGCAGAGATGCTGCCGTGGAAGAGAGGTGTGGAGTGGATGTGGAAGGAATAGAATAGGAAGGGGATAGAAGAGAAAATGTCCACATTTCACAGAGGAGTCGAGGGTCTAAGCCAGCAAAAGACATTGAGAAGATATGTTCGAGTAGACCGGATGCAAACTATCAACTTGCTAAAACTTATTTCATTCAAAAAAACAAAAACAAAAACAAAAAACAAAAGAAAAAGAAAGAAAGAAGGAAGGAAAGAAAGAAGGAAAGGAAAGGAAAACTGTTTTGATTCCACATAGTACCGCTGGCTGATGCTCACTGTATTCAAAACTTCGTGTTATTTTGGAAAGCGTAGCTTTTGTTAAAAACTTTACAGATTTCTATTTCTGTGAAGTTTCATTTTGTCCTCCATGGCAGAGTTGGTCTGCTGGAGAATGGATTTACATTAGGAAAATGGTCTGGTTAAATGCATCTGCTTTGCTGATTGCTCATGGAGGAGTAAATGTCAATCAAGCAAGTAGGACGTTGGGTAGGAATACGGACAGACTGTCTGACATTGCTACAGCCAATGGGGGGTGGGGATGGAGAATGACTCACTCATCAGGCTGCCATGAAACTTAGGAATTAGTGGAAACTTGGTTCATTCAAAAATGAGCGATTTCAGTCCATTTCAGCCATGGGGCTGAAATCATAGGGTGATGACAAAGGAATTAATTAGGATTAGCTATATGTATTATGTATACACATGTATCAAAGTAAGCAGCTGGAAAATGCTTGACTTTGGTGGTAAATGGGGAAAAAAAGATGTGACGGGTTTTCTGGATTCGAAGGGAGTGCTCTTGTCAAAGGTGCCATTCTAGGATTCATGGAAATGAGAGTATATTTGAAATCTGAGTAGCGAATTTAAAGGCATGAAATTCAGAGCCGGCAGTAATTGAGTGAGCAAGGCAGAGAGAGGGATCAAACCCAGAGGGAACGAGCTGAGCTGAGAGAGAGAGAGAGACAGAAAGTGGGTAGAGGTTCAGAGGGATGTTGAAGTGGAAAAATGAAGCGTCTTTCTCAGGAAACAGAAGGTCATGTGTCAGGGGGTAATGATGTGTCTGCGTGGTCAGGAGCAGTGGGGCAGGGATCAGGGCGGGGAGTCACCCGTGGGGAGTGGGGTGAGTTGGCAGGGCCGTGTTTCTCACGCACAGATTGGAGGTGCTAGTGAGGAGGCCTGCACTGGCTGGGCGGTGTTTAGAACCAGGAGCTCCGTGGGGCTCCCTGAGGCTTCACCTCAGCCTTGCAGAGGCTGGCAAGCCTAGGGAGGGAAAGTTGACTCAGATCACAGAGGAACTTAAAAGGGGAGGGGGCGGCGATTCACAGAGGGTAGACCCCGTAGGGATGGACGGAAGGAAGAGCAAAGTAAGGAGGATGTGTCTGGATGCAAATTAACAGTGTTTGTTCCAATTCAACGAGTAAACTCGAAGGAATGACAGACAATGGCTTCAGGGTACTCTTAGAGATCCTCATGAGCCCTGTGCGCAGTTCCCAGTGTGGGTGCGAGGTCAGATGTGGGGAAACAGTTGTGACTCGTGGTACAAGCACGTGGTTGTTCTTAGCTGAGTTACACGAAGCACAATGTGAGCTAATAAAAGTCATGTTAGTTTTACTCAAAGCACGCGAGTTGATGGAACTACAGAGTTCATTTTCATTTAAAGAGATGTTTCTTTAAATATTTAAAATTGGCTCTCATGTTGTCCTGGCGGCAGAAGCCAGCCCAGCCGTCCCAGCAACTTGAGAGGCTCAGGCATGAGGATCACAAGTTCAAGGCCTGCCTGGGTTGTGGAGAAGGTCAGGGTTAGCCTGGAAAGCTTGCTGAGACCTTATCGACAAATAAAAAGTGAAAGAAAAAAGGACTGTAGTTGAGGGGCAGAGCACTCGGTTAGCCCTGGGATCTTGCCCTACATTCCTCAAAAAAAAAAAAAAAAGATAAATTAAAAGTCATTTTAAAGACAAGGGCATTTAAAAAAACATGTATTTACTTATTATTATTATTATTTATTCAGACCCATTATTATTTTTTATTTAGATCCATTATTATTATTTTTTATTTGGACCCCTTTCAGGGAACTTTCTTAGACTGACTTAGTGCTGTTTTGAGAGATGTGACTGAGCTCTATCTGACCTAATGTGGCCACCCCCTTCCCTTGTGTTTAGAGGTATGTATGGATACTGGCCAGATTTTAAAAAGCAGTTTGAATCCTGTTTCCACCCCAGAAGAGCTTTTTTTCTTTTTACGTGAAGCTAATATATAAGTTACATGTAGTTTCCTAACATTGCATTTCTTTGCACTTTTCTAAATAAAATTAAAGCAAGCACCAGTGAAGAAGTGGTTGTTACACACAGCCAGGTCCCTCCTTAAGCAGAAGCCCTCTTCAGGTTGGCGTTGGGGGCAGGGACATTCCCTGCCAGGATTAACGTAGCCAGCCGGGTAGTCTGATTTGCTGTGTCCCTCCAGTGCATAGCTTTGGCCCACATCCCCGCAGGCACACACCTTCCTTCCCCCAGGGCTCTCACAGCAATTGTTGGAGTGCCAGACATCATCAGCCGATAAGATAAGAAGCACGTGATCCATTGCCATCAGCAGGGTCCCTCCTGGCCTGCTGACGCACACAGACCTCCCCTGATGTCAAAGGGCTGATAAGGAGCTGCTTGCCTCCCCGTCCTAAGTGTTGTGCCAGAGAAGACTCTTTGTCTCAAAAGCAGCTCCGCTGGGGCTTTTTATTTTTTTATTTTATGTCTGTATATTGTATTTCTCTTGACTAGGACAGAGTCCTGTCTGTTTAATGACTTGGCGGAAATAGTGTTAGCAAAGATATGTCTAATTCAGTACATGTTCTTTGATTTTGTTTTTCCTCTAGCCACCTGTAAGGTTCACATTGTGTCTATGTGTGTGTGAGTTTGAGTAATTTGATGAAAAGGGTGGTCTGTAAGTTCTCATGAAGAGAAGTAGTTACAGCCTGGCCTTTACCCTCCCATTTCCTGAAACTGCTGAGGGGAGGTATGAGCTGATCCAGAGCAGCAACGCTCCGGCTGCACTTGGCCCCGGACAGTCCGTTCACCTCAGCATTCTTACTGTGTTCACACCGAGAGAGAAGAAGGAAGATTGGGTCCCTGATACAGACCTGCCACCGCCCGTGGTGACCTGCCGGTTCTTAACGCTGAATTTACTCAGTTTTTCTAAAAATCTACATGAAAATCTCTTCAGCCACACTGTCACGATGATAGTGATACCCGCGTGGTATGCCATCACATGATTGTCTGTTTGGCCATCTGAAGGCCTCCTTTCCACAGCTGCACTCCTGTTACTTTACAGTTAACCTCCTTAGAAACTGGCATACAGGATGTTTATATTAGGAGGGAAGAAAGACCTGGAAACCAGTTAACACATTAGGTGCCAACATTATCGGCTGCTGAATACGTCAGTTCAGCCTAGTGACATTTACCAAGTTCTTCATTATCCTCGAAACACTGAGTTTAAAACACTCTCTAGTGGAACCCGGCTGTCACCGAGAATTGTGGAGTATCGTGTAAAGCACACAAACCCGCACACCCACTCGGGACCAGGGAGAAGAGTGAAATGCGTGTTTTGAGGATGACAAAAGTGACCATGTTAAATGTCCATACTGTTTTTTTTTTTTTCTGAAAGGAACACCCCAGAAATTTGTTCCGGGTGTGTGTGTAGAAATATCACTGACCTTACAAGATTTACTTTTAAGGTGTGGCCTTTTGTCAAGGCCACTTTCATGAGCAATATAGTGGTATGTCTCTATTAACTAAATACAAATTATTTTTTTTTATACTGGTTTTAGTGATTGCTGACATTGACTATAACTGTGTTAAGCAGTTTTTAATCTATGATACTCAATCCTTAAAAACAGTCACATAAGGGCTGGAGAGACGGCTGAGTGGTCAAGAGCACTGGCTGCTCTTCCAGAGGAGCCAGGTTTGGTTCCCAGTACTTACTTACTGGCCCACAGCCATCTGTAACTCCAGTTCCATGGGGTTCCGGTGCCTTCTGGCCTCAGTGGGCAGCAGGCACATGTATGAGGCACAGATATACATGCAGGCAAACCTCATACCTATAAACTAAAAATAATTTTAAAAAATTGACTTGATGTGTAGTTATTACTGTCTGTCTTTCCCAGGTGAGGAACTGGGGGATACAGGAATGGTAGGGGACCCCGATCATCCGTCTTCACACTTAGAATTCCGTGCCGTGTACACTACCTGGTGCTGTAGCGTCAGAGGGTTCACTTTGCTGGCCTTGATGGGTTGTGAAGACTGAACTAGGATTTCAGGGTTTGATGAGTGACAGAAGGAAACTTTGAAGGAAGTGGGAGTGCCCTGTGCCTGTTTCTGTCTCTCCCGATACACAGAGGTGAGCTCAGTTCTCCTGGGTCCTGCTGCCGCTGGGCCTGGCAGCCGTGTGCACAGCTCAGGTACTCGTATTCCGTGCATTACAGCCCCTGGTCACCAGGGGAGTTTGGCTCACTCACGGTTGAAAAGACAGTGCAAGTGTCTCTTTATAGTGGGGGGCGGGACGTTTGGCGGCCACAGAGGACCACGGAAGGAGCGATCTGAAGTGGCTCGGCTCTGTTGGGAGCAGGAGGTTGGAAACCGAAAATGGCCTGGTGTGACTGTGCGTCACGTGCACAGTCCCAAAGTACAGCCCCGTGCTTTCCAAAAACGCAGTGAGAAGAGAGCTCACGCCCTGTGTCAAAGACAGCTGGGGTCATTGTGCAGTACCTGTGGCAGACGTTCTGACTCCCAGGCACGGGCAGGCTTTTCACAGGGATTCATGACTGCTTGGCCCAGTGACAGGCCTCAAGTTCCTAGGGTCCCTGACGGAATTTCATGGTGCTTGCTCTCCCAGCCTCTTCATATGCATCGACAAAGATCTGGTGTAGAAAATATCATCTGCCTGTGTGTGTGTGGCTCTGTGAGCAAAGTGGACGGTTGCGGGCCAGTTCCTGCAGGCTTCAAAGACTTGTGCGCTGACATCTCCATTCACTGTACCCGCAGCTCTCCGCTCACTCGGTGGGCCCCCCGTCATGGCGGTGCCTCTGCAGAGATTTAGACTAATGAAGCCATGAGGTGCTTCTGCTTGGTTGTGGTTTCATTCATTCGCTCCGTCCGGCGACACGGATGGATGGCGGTGGTGGCAGTGGAGAAATTCCTCCTTCCTTGCATGTGCGTTCTGTGTTGGCAGACTCACTCCGTCACTTAGATACTCTTGTGACCTGAGAAGAAATCCTTGTTTTGGGTCCGTGGTCATTTATAGGTGTCTGTGTGCAGAGGGTGCGATGACTGGCTGAAGAAGCGCGTCCCGAGAAGCTGCTGCTGCTCCTCGTGGGGGCAGTGGTTGTGTCTGCCGATTCAGAACATGGTGGCCGTGACTAACTGAGGACTGTCTAGGCCCTGGAGTAAGAAGACGAAGGTTCCTCTGAAAGCAGTTTCTGCTTTCGGGGTGCCGCCAATGGGGACAGACCCAACTAGTGGGCCCCGGTGTAGCGGTATTCCTTCAGCAGACCTCGCGGACGCCTCTCTGTTGGGATAGAAGCCAGCAACCAACTGTATTACAGACAATCATCGAGCCGGGCATGGGGGCACATGCCTGCCTGCAGTTGTAACGTTTGGGAGACCCAGGCGGGAGGTTATGAGTCGAGGCCAGTCTGAGCCATGTAGGGAAGTGACAAAGAGAACAGCAGCAAAAAAACATTTTCTAGAATCAATTTGTGTTTGAAAATGTGAGTTTTGAAAACATCACTCCTTCAGAAGGACGTGAATGCAGTCGCGTGGCGGTCTGAGCTTAGGTCAAGGCTGCGTCGGGTGACAGGGTCTGTGATGTGAGCCGCCCTGATTCGGCCGGTTTCCCAATCTTTTTTTTTTTTTTTTTTCCTGAGTGGCTGGAACTGTTTTCTAGGCTGTAGGAGCGTTGCAGCCTCATCTTTGCGAGATCAGAGTCAGGCCAGCCTGGTGGACCTCACATCTGCATACTCATTTTCTACTTGTTACAAAGCTTATTCTGGAGGCTGAGCAAATGGTTCCCAGGGGAAAGTGCTTCCCGCTCTCTGACCAGAGTTCAGATCCCCAGCACCCACAGGAATACTGCGCAGGCGCAGCGGCCTACCTGTTCTCCCAAAATTAGAAGGGGCCGACGAAGAACCATCTGGCTAGCTAGCTAGCTGAATTGGCAAGTTCTGGGTTCAAGTGTAGGGCTTCCAGGCTCCACGTGCCCATATATCCACATGCCTACCCTCACATACTAGCATGTCTGCACACACTTGCAGACATGTGTGCACACTTGCAGACTTGTGCTCACTCTTGCACACCACAGACCTAGTTGTTTGTTCGTTTGTTTTTTTAAGTTCATATTGTCCTTAAAGGCAATTTTAGAAATTAGCATGATTTTCAGGAAAAGGAGGATTAACTAAGTTGTATTTCTTAGACATTCACACTTTGAAGTCCCAATACCCAGGACCTGAGCATGGAACTCTCTGGAGACGAGGCCTTTGAAGAGATGATGAGGTGAAGGTGAGGCTTGTAAGGAAGGGAGGTCTTCTGTCTAGTCTGAGAGTATTCTAAAGGATCTTGCCATGGATCCCTGGCTGTGCTGGAACTGCGTATACAGACCAGGCTGGTCTTGAACTCACAGAGACCCATCTGCATCTGCCTCTGCCTCCCGAGTGCTGGGATCAAACCCACCTGGTTTCTCCATCCTTAGAGTGAGTCTGAGCTTAACCTCTACTCAGGCCTCTGCTCTAACTTCTCCTTGTTTGAAGCGAGTCATTTGTGACTGGGATTTGAGTCCCACGGAAAAGTCACCCCTGCTTTACCGCCCTTTCCCTCTCCAGAAAACAAACCCTCTGGCCCTCTTTCTGTTTTCCGTTTACTCAAACAGCAAAAAGTGGCGGCACTTTTACGCAGCTGGGTGCAGGCCTGCCTTCCCATTCTTCCGAGTGTTAATCTTAGCGCCCCTGTTCCGACCTCAAGCACCTACCTACACAGAGAAAGGAGACCAGAAGGAGAGCACCCTTGCTTGTTGGAAATCAGCGAGTGGGGGGGGGGAGGGGCAGCTGGGGCGGCGTACAGGAGTCTGGAGGGAGAAGGGAGCATCTTCCCTAACTGAGCAGCATATGAAGAAGAGGTGGCAGAGAGGAGCGGTGGGGCTCGGGGCGGGAGGGGGGGGGGGAGGGGGGAGCAAAGGTCACTTTGGGGTGTGAGAGTGTTGTAAGCAGAAGCGATGATGATGCAGGGCATGTGCGTTTTCATCTTGGGAGCAAAGCCAGAGAGGCGTGTCTGCAGGCAGTGTAGGACAGAAGCACGCCAGAGCAGAGGTCTGCCCTGGTGATCAGGCCTGGGGTGGGGTCCGGCTCCACCTCCTCCTTCTCTGTGGCTCGGCATTGCCACCATCCTGTTAACTTTGGGTGCCAGCCAGAGGGCTTAATGAGGGGACCGCCCACTTGCTCACTTTGTGCATATGTTAAAAGTTTTTTTTTTTTTTTCGTGATATATATTTTTTATTTTACAATATCATTCAGTTCTACATATCAGCCATGGGTTCCCCTATTCTCCCCCCTCCCACACCCTCCCCTTACCCCCAGCCCACCCTCCATTCCCACCTCCTCCAGGACAAGTCATCCCCCGAGGACTGTGATCAACTTGGTAGACTCAGTCCAGGGAGGTCCAGTCCCTTCCTCCCAGACTAAGCCAAGTGTCCCTGCATAAGTTCCAGGTTTCAGACAGCCAACTCATGCAATGAGCACAGGACTTTGTCCCACTGCTAGATGCCTCCCAAACTGATCAAGCCAATCAACTGTCTCACCTATTCAGAGGGCCTGATCCAGCTGGGAGCCCCTCAGCCTTTGGTTCATAGTTCATGTGTTTCCATTCATTTGGCTATTTTTTTTTCAATAATTGAGTAAAACTGAAATTTATTATATGCCACAGTCGTCCTAGGGACCTCCATGCTATATATATAGCCTCTATGGTTCTATGGGTTGTGGTCTGATTGTTCTTTATTTTATATCTAGAATCCACCAATGAGTGAATACATACCATTACTGTCTTTCTGGGTTTGGGTTACCTCACTCAGGATGATTTTTTCTAGTTCCATCCATTTGCCTGCAAATTTCATGCTTTCATTGTTTTTCTCTGCTGAGTAGTACTCCATTGTGTATATGTACCACATTTTTTTCATCCATTCTTCCGTTGATGGGCATCTAGGTTGTTTCCAGGTTCTGGCTATTACAAATAGTGCTGCTATGAACATAGCTGAGCATGTATCTTTATGGTATAAATCAGCATTCCTTGGGTAGATGCCCAAGAGTGGGATGGCTGGGTCTTGAGGTAGTTCGATTCCTAATTTTCTGAGAAACCGCCATACTGATTTCCACAGTGGTTGTACAAGTTTACATTCCCACCAACAGTGGAGGAGTGTTCCCTTTGCTCCACATCCTCTCCAACATTGGTTGTCATTGGTGTTTTTGATCGTAGCCATTCTAACAGGTGTAAGGTGGTATCTCAGAGTTGTTTTGATTTGCATTTCTCTGATGATTTTTTAAAAAAAAAAATAATTTATTTAACTTTATTTTATGCACATTGGTGTGAAGGTGTCAGATCTGCTAGGACAGGAGTTACAGACAGATGTGAGCTGCCATGTGGGTGCTGGGAACTGAACTCGGGTCCTCTGGAAGAGCAGCCAGGGCTCCTAGCCCCTGAGCCATCTCCCTAAAAGGTCTTTTAAATAAAACTGCCATATGGTGAGTAAACTCCCCTTTAGATGGCTTACTTATTTTATTCTGTATTTACAGTAAGCTTATTGTTCCATTCTTTTATAATACAAGGGAATTTTATTTTATTTTTATTTATTTATTTTTTTTTACAAAAGCACATAGTTGCCGTTAGGCAGTTCCGAATGTTTACTACAGGGATTTGACTTGCTGGGCTCTACCCAGGCTGTTCTGTTTGGAAAGAGCTCAGTGTCTTTGGACTGAAGCATAAACCTGAAGGTGGTTCCAGCCCAACCCCGAATTGTTATTAATCACCCTATGCAATTTTTGTTTTTGTTTTGTCTGGTTTTAAAAAGCAGCTGCTCCTAGGAACAGAAGCCAGAGGCCGCAACGTGGAGGGCAGCCACTCACTGTTTAGAGCAGGAGAGAAAGGTGGGCTGAGCACCCCACAGAAACAGGGATGTGCTCCTGTCCTGAGTGCAGGGTCTGTGAGCGCTCCTGTCCTGAGTGCAGGATCTGTGAGCGCTGCCCTGTCTGGAAAAGGACCTTGGCAAATGTGGGCAACTGTAGGGTCTTCAGCTGGGATCATCCAGAGAGGCAGCGGGTTGTGCCTCAGGGGAGCAGACAGTGGCTGAGGAGAGGCGGAAGTTTTGGCCCCAGGTCAAGAACTGAATTCCCCTCAGAGCCGCCATCACTGTGAGAACCGACTTCCATTGTTTTCAGCGGGATGGTGAATGGTATGCTCTGTCAGTGCAGCCAGCCAGGGGATGGGAGGGTTATTGCTCATTCTGAACCCTGCTGTGATGTGCCTGCAAACCCAGGCTAGACTCAAACCCAGGCTCTGCCAAGGATTGTCCAGCATCCCTGGGCAGATCCATTTGTGATGGGAAACTGTGTGAGGGCTTTGATCAGGAAAGGGGGTCAGAGTAACTGTCCTGTCTGCCTTTGGGGTTTTCTGATAATCCCTCCATAAAGCTCTAGGGAACAGCGACGAAATTCCCTCTGCACAACCCACAGTGGTGTTTGCTTAGCTTGTAACACTTTGGTCAGGCTTAGTTCATCTGAGCAGCTATAACAAAATAACCTTGGACTCAGCGGCTGATGAGCAAACATTTCTTTCTTGTCGTCGGGAGCCAAGAAGTCCAAGGGTAAAGAACTGGCAGACTCCATGCCCTGTGGGAATCTGATTCATGCAAAGATGCTGCCTTCTTGTTTCCTTCTATGGGAAGATGCAGGGCAGCCCTGTGACGCCCCTTCCACAAGGGTACAGTCTCATCCATGAGAGCTGCACCCTCATGACCAAGTCTACCCTAAAGGCTCCCTCCTGATACTCCTCGTAGGAAGTCAGGTTTTAACATATGCATTTTCAAGGACAGAACATTCAAATCACAGTAGAGACTCAGACTCGGTGACGTCAGTAGAGAAGCAGGTGGACACAGCTGGAATCGGCTCCCCCAGGAGCCACACAGTCCCATGGTATTCTTGCCAAAGAAGAAAAAAAAAATGAATGCATTTCTCCACATGGAACACAGGATCAAGTGCGTCAGCTGTGTGCACTGTTAGTTCAGTGTGCATGCCAATAATCGAAAGAGAAAGGGATCTCTCAGGGGGAGTGTTTTCTGTGATAGTACTGTCCCAGAAGAGATAATGTGTGAAACCAGCTGGGTGAGACGTGCACATCTGCGATCCTGGCCCCAGAGAGGCAGAGGTTAGAGGGTCAGGAATTCAAGGTCTGACTTGACTACATAATGAGTTCAAGGGCTGTGGGACCTCATCTCAAAAAAGCAAAGAGAGTGAGGTGACAGAGTGTTTGGAAAGTGTGTGAAGTTTTAAAAACAAAGTTGACTTATAATTGGTAACTGATTTATAATTGCTTAGTGAGATAGTTTACATCCTACACTTGTGTTGTTGCTTCCAAGGCCCACTATGTCTTTAGTATTGGAAGCCTGTTGCTTCTTGGGTGTGGCCAGTTTTCAGGTGCTCAATACCTGACTTTGCTGATGGCCACAGTGGACCCAACCCTGCAGATGTCAGAACAAGGTTTTTGTTGTTGTTGTTGTTGTTGTTGTTTTTTTCTGTTTGTGTTTTTAAGTTCTTTCTTTCCAGAAAGTGTCACTGGCTCTTAGAGTATACTTGTTCTGTGACCTTTGTTTTCTCATAGCCTGTGTTTGGAGGAAATTGTACCGACTAATATGTAATTCTTTGAGAAAGCCTTGCTGAGTAGTAACGTTGTGTGATGGACACTCTTTTTGGTCAGATGTTAGTGAGGTAGTCTTGACTTTGGAAGAATTAGGCTGAGGTCAAAGTGGATAAATAGCTCACTAATAGTAAGATCAAATCAAAGAGGGAAGGAAGGATAGGATTTGGGATTTGGCTTCGAATCTGAAGCCACCTGAGTCTGGGTTATTTGTCTCAGGACTCGTGTCTAATTGAGGAAAAGCTAGTGAACAGGTAGCTCACAAACACGCAGTACTTTGCCTCAAAAGCTTTGTTATGAGCACGTCCAGGCTGTGGGGGGAGGTGGAAGTGACCAGACACCTCCAGAGAGGTGAGCGTGAACAGAGGCACTGTGAGCAGAGGGAGGAGTCGGCATGCTTGAAGGCATACAGAGGATGATGAACTTTTCTCGAAATAGGTCGGTTTCTCCTGAGTAGTTTTGGACCTGTGAGTGGCTTTTCTTAAAACCAGTTAAACCCAGTTATGAAAGTCGATTCGATTCTACCAATGACTGCTAAGCTTTAGCTCCTCTGGGTGGAAAATGAGGCTGGTGACGGCGCTTCCCAGAGCCCCTGGTGCCACCTTTTCCCCTTGTTCTGCAGTGTTGACTCTGCCTCACTTTTCTCCTGCACGAGGATGTGCCCTTCCCCAGGACTGCCCTGTGCGGTAGCTGTGCAAACTCTCTACCCTGTCCTTTGATCCAGTTATTGATGAGCATTTGGACGTCTCCAGGCTTGTTTTACTTAGACTTGTCTTCTTTTGTTTTACTTACCGCCGTAACCGATGTCTGTATGGCTTCTCATAGACGCACGAAGCGTTGCTGAGGGGCGGAATGCCGGCCTTGGAGGCTGTATTTGGTGTGAAGCCCACTCTGTCCCGTCCCTGTGTGGGGGTGGTGCGTGCTCCTGACTTGCTGGGTTTCCCACGTTTCGCTTCTGGAGCCAGCTCTGGGCCTCTTGGGTTCTCCTCCTCCGGCGCGTCTTGTACCGCTGTGCACCTGCTTCTCAGACCGAGCAGCTCGGGGCTCCTCAGGTGCTTGGTTGTTCTCTAGAAGCGTCTCCGTGTGGTCTTGCTCAGCCCTGCCGTGAATCGGTTCTCCTGTGAGTGTGTTCCGGCTTTTGACTCCATTGGCGTTGCCTTTGCCAGAGGCCATCCCTCTTCTTGCCCAATTCTCATTGGTCCTCTAGACCCAGGTCAAAGGTTACCTCTTCCTGCATGCCATACCTGTGTCCTCCCTACATGCTGGCTTTTCACACAGATGTCTCTGACTTTTTCAGCAGGTCCTGGACTCTTCTGTGAAGATGGCAAGGGCTGTTCACCGCTCTATTTCTAGTGTAGCTTAGCTTCCGCCTCATGGCGCTTGTCTCTTACCCGTTAACTGCCATAGACAGCATTCCCTCCCTGCTGCTCTGCCCTGTCTCAGATCCAGGGAAAGCCGTGAGCCAACAGCCAGCCAGCTCTGAGGGGGAGACTCTCTGCATGCCCACTGTGTGCTTTTGATAACTCAATTTGCCTTGTTTGGAGGGAAAGGTCTATGCCTTCTGGTTTCAACCCACAGCTTACATCTCTGTAAAACTAGCAGGCCAGGCTAGGCGAGCTGGCTGGGTTTTAAGCTCCTGGACACTTACTAATTATTTGACCTTGGAGAGCCTTGTTACTCTGTGCTTAGTCATCTGACCTGTAGAGTGAGAGAAACCAGGAGAGAGAGGAGGGCAGAGAAGAATGGAGATGAGGGAGGGGTGGGCTGTGGTGGGGTGAGGGGTGGGGAGGAGGATGGCAGGGAGGAGGAGGATTTAATGTTGTGAAGACTGTACCCTCCCTGGACGGAACTGGGTGGCTGGTAAGTGCTGTGCCTGTGAGCGCGGAATGACTGCACCTCCCTGGTTCACACAGAAGGTAGCACCCAGTGCTCTCTGTTCCGTGTCCGTCCACACCGTGAAGTCATTTAACCTCAGAGTCTTCACTCTCCTGACCGGAAAAACAAGGGTAATTGTTACAACCCCCCCCCCCCCCCCACGCTGCCCTCTCCTGGTTACCTACAAGGAAAGGTTGATAGCAGAGGCCAGGCCTCCTGACAGTCTTTGATGCCTGAGAGGCTGGGCACACAGAAGCACTGGGGCTCTCAGCGGCTGGTCTCCTGCGCTGTGGTTTAGAGCTTCGCTGACACACAGGGTTGCATCCGCAGCTCATGCTGCCGCTACCTCTCTTCTCCTTACTCTGGCGCTCACATCAGCCTGCTACATCTGTAGAACATCTGTAACATACCAAGATCACGTACGCAAGAAAAAGGTTGGGGAGTATACGAAGCCACTGTTTTTCCTTCCTGATGTATTTATTGAATGATAAATATGCCGGGGCTCCAAGCAGCTTCCGTAGTTGATCCAGTTGTGCTATGGATCTCACTCACCCATTTCTGGTGCTGCTGGTGTGGACAGGCCTGTGTACTGCCTTGGATCACAGGATGGTGTGCGTGCGTGCGTGCGTGCGTGCGTGCGTGCGTGCGTGCGTGCGTGTGTGTGTGTGTGTGTGTGCACAGCACAGGCCATTTGGTGGTGACCAGCAGCCACCGAGCCTCCCACACAGAGGTCTGCTGCAAAGCCTCCTCTGTCACCCCTGACTGCCTCCAGAGGCCACTTCTGGACCCTCTGGATGTGTGGAAGGGAGCAGGCATCACGCTGTCTGCACCCAGGGAGCAGTGCCTCAGGAGGTGTGTCTCAGAAGAAACCCTGAGTGAGCAAAGCTGCCGAGACTTTATTATGCTTGTTATTCTATGACAGTCTTAATCGATTCAAATATTTAGCTTTAGATTTTTTTTTCCTTTTTGGAATACTTCCAGGAAAATATGAATTTATTTTTATGATGAAAATGGTCAAAAAGATAAATTTAATTCGTAGCTATTCTCTGTGTAGATAACTTTTTCTAGAACATTCTGTGACTCCAGAGGCAGCCTTCTAAGACATGAGCCTGGTTTGTCGGACTTTACAGTTTGATTGGGCAAAGCTTTTGGGAGCAGCTGGCAGTCAGATGGTGGAATAGGGTGACGGTGCCTTGGGGTCAGTGGGTTCCTGGATCATCCCGATCTCACCCAGTTATGAGCTGCCCTTTCATCCCTTGAAACTCCAGTCAGCTGATCTGCGTCTGAAGAGGACGCTTTCCTCTTACTCACACTGAGTCCATATATTCAGAAAAACAGCTCTGCCTGTCTGGTCTGCTTTACTCATCTGAACGGCGCTGGGTAAATGGAAGAGAGAAGTGTGAAAAGCTAGGGTCATTCTCGTGGATCAGCGCGGTTCTGACGAACAGTTCAGACCTGGCCTCGGAAACCCCTCACAGTCTGAGAGTACTCACCACATGGCGCTGTATCTCTCTGCCAGCATGATGTTGAATGTGGGCAACTTCCTTTAGTTTTCATTCCTGATGAGAATGAAGACCTGAAACCACGTTGTATGGGTGTGTGTGTGTGTGTTTACATATATGGTTTAGGTTTTAACATGTTAGATTTCACGCAGCCACCATAAGCACAAAATACAGTAGTTCTAACATCCCGAGGAGATGTCTTTTATACTGACGCCTGTCGCTCTCCAGCCCATGGCCCCGACTCCTCTCTGTCGTTACAGTTGTATCTTTTCTATAAAGCCTGTAAATGGAATCAGGATCAGGATCCGGAAGCCTGGCTGCTCTCATTTAGTGTGAGGCCGTCGAGTGCTGTCCATGAAGCGGCAGGTGCCAGCGTTTGTCTGGGAACCCTCAGTAGCCTCCGCTGGACTAATCTCTGCCCATCATCGTTGAAGGACTCCAGGTTGTTGCCAGCACGGGATGAATCTGAAGAGAGCTGTGTTAAATATCCACATCCTAATTTTTAATGATCATCCATTTTCGTTTTTCAGGCGTGGCACTGCTAGGTCACAGGTATTTAGGAATGGCCAGACTGCCACAGTGGTCTGAGAGGTCTAGTAGCTCTGCTTGTGTGTTAATTGCTTACCTGAGGTATCAGTTCTGATAGGTGGAGGGGCATTTTGTAGTGATTCTGACGTTCCTGTGGGTTGATGGCTTTTGTGTGCTTCCTACACGTCGTAGGTGTCTCTTCAAGTCTTGATCATATATTAATTGTTATATTTGTTTTCTGTGGTTCATTTTATTTTACTTTGAAGTTTGTGGTATATTCTGGACTCAGATCCTTGGCTGTGTATGTGGTCTTCAGTCCACTGAATCAGCAGCTTGTATCTCATTCATACAAAGGTTCTTCTGCAAAAGGAATGCTCTTAATTTCGATATTTTTGCTTTGGTTGCCTTAGGAATGCCCTGTGTGGTTTATCCCACTTGGCCTTCACTTCTATAAGGAACATTTGGCTAGATACGGAATTTTTGCCTGGGAATTTTTTTTTTTCAGTACTTTAAACACTCAGTGTTTGGCTCTGTGCTTTATTCTGCGAAGCTGGCTGTTGCGTTAGTTAGCTTTTCATGTCTTTGTCCAAGATCCCTGAAGGGCAACTTAAGGGAAGAAGGATTCGGCTCTCAGGTGTGTCCGTCATCCTGGCTGAGTCTGTGGTGGGGCAGAGCAGTGACCTCACAGTGGGCAGGAAGCAGGCGGCCATGCTGCCGTTACTGAGCGCTGGTTCCTTTTTCTTTTTTATTCGCTCCAGGCTCCTGGACCCGAGCGAGGGGATGGTGTCACCCACGTTCAGGGTAGGGCTTTCCCCTCAGCTGATCCTCTCGAGATGCGGTCAGGTGTTTGCATCTCCTAGGTGACTCTCCTACAATAAAGATGATGCGGTCACTGCTGTCCCTCTCACGGCGGGTCCTCTCCTCACTCGCTGCCTTCAGAAGTCTGCTTTTCTTTGTTGTCCAGAAATCTTAAATCTTGCTTGTATATTCTTTCCATCTTTTGGAGTTCCTCAGGCTCCTTGGATGCTCTGGTCAAATCATCTTCCTACCCTTTCTCCCTGCCATTCCTGGGGCGGAGCTGTGCATCACTGTGGGAGGTGGTAGGTGGGTGGTGGTAGGTGGTAGGTGGGTGGTGGTAGGTGGGTGGTGGTAGGTGGGTAGTGGTTTTCTCAAAGGTCTCCATTTTCCGGCCTTCTGCTCCCCAGCCTCAGCCACTTGTAGCATAGTCGTCTTCAAGTTCATTCATGGCCGCTGCTTCCCAAGAGCACTTGCGACTGTGGCCATCCAGAGGGTTATTTTTGGACAGTGACCTACTGATGTCCATGTAACCCTTGCCTCTCATTGCCTCTCTTTGCCTCTCATTCTCTCTCTCTCTGTCTCGTGTACGGAAGGCAGTTGACTAAAGCTTTGCATGTGACATCTAGTGCTTTCCCACAGATGGAAAATTCACCTGAACCCCTGTGAGCAGACAGAGCCGTCTTCCTTACATGGCTCTTTGTTTCTGGGTGGCTTACAGATAACTTGTGTTCACAAGCTAGAAAGCTGTCCTGACTGCGAACAAAGTGATTCTCTGCAGTGTGGTTTCTCGCTGTAGGTTGTGGTTGTTTGTGTGTCTCATGAGTTTTCTGATCTGTATTGTAAATTGTTTCACAAAGTAACTTTTAAATTTGTTCTTTGTCCTGTAAGATCTCGCAAGTCTCCGTTAATAGTTTAATGTTGTTGAGCTGGTGTGTTGGTAGAAACTTCTTTGTGTGTCTGTGAGAAGATGACTTAGTCAGGAAAACACTCGCCCTGCCAGGATGAAAACCTGCGCTCCATCCTCAGGTGTGCCGCTGCCTTAATTCCAGCATGGGGGAGGCTGAGACAGGCGGATCCCTGGTTGTCCATAGGCTTCCTCACTACACACGTGCACACACACACACACCCCACAGATACAGATACACACACATACACAGATATACAGATGCACACGCACACGCGCGCGCACACACACACACACACACCACACACACACACACACACATTTCTGTGCAACCTTTGGAACTAAACTAAAGCTTTCGTCCTGAGGGAGTGACATAGTATTCTCAACCTGTCACAATGTGCTCTGCCCCCACCCGACTGTCACCGAGGGGCTGAAGAAGGCACAAGGGGACTTGTGCAGGTCAGACTGTCTTAGAGGAAGTGTCTGCCCTGGTCCCTCTCTCTTCTCCCTCCTTCCCTCGCTCACAGAGGGAGGTCTGCAGTGATTTCTGAGGCTCCCTTTGTTCTTACCGGTGTTGTGTTCTCCCCCTGACTCTTACCTGCTACCACATGATGTGGGGTGTTGAGTGACGGGATTTGCTGACATAGTAGTCTTAGGATTTCCACACACGGTGCTTTTTAAAACCTGAGCGAGTGAGCAGCCGTAAGTGATGTTTTCCATTCCGAGATCCGAACAGGCTCCGTGCAAGGTGTTATAGAGAATGTGGATCTGAAGTGTCCGTTTTATCAAGATTATCTCCGCGTCATTTCACTGTGTTCCATCCGACTGTGAAAGGGTCCCACTGGCCTTGGCCTCACTGATGCTCACGCAGAAATCGGAGAAACAGGCCCAGAGAATCCTGAGTGTGTTCCCTGCTGCCTGGTCCTTTGTGTGGTGAGGAGCAAACGTTGGTTCTCGAGACTCAGGACTCCTCAGTGACTCTGCTCTGATGAGTAGTTTGTTCTTCTTGGGAGTTACCTCCTTGAAAAAAAATGTATTGGACAATCCCGCTCTAAATACTTAGCCTCCAGGAAGAGCTTGAATTGGGGACTTTTATTTAAGGATTCTTGGGAGAGGGAAGGGATTTCAGCCAAGGACTGCAGCTTAGAGATGTTTATTTACTGGAACCATAGTGCCTAGATCCTTCTGTTTGAACATCTTGAGTCTCCAAGTGGGAGATTGTGTGTGTGTGTGTGTGTGTGTACACATGCATACTTATTGCAGGTCTTCATTTATATCATAACTGTGATATTGAGTCATTCTACATTTTTCATGCGTTATTTCTAAATCTAATGGAACCTATGAGTGAGATAATTATCATTTTATATATCTAGAAAACAGGGTCCTCTGGAAGCACTCAGTCATTGGGAGCTTAGAATGTTTCTGTTGCAAAATGGTTTGGAATCTCAGCACTTACAGAGAAAAGACTCATTCAAAAGACTATATATAATCTAATTAAAGGCATATATTCGCTTTGAATTTTTCTATAGAGACTTAAGCTTTTTCAGATGGGATGATATGCAATCTAATTTTCTTTCATGATTTCTGGAAAAAAAAAAGCAGTATCGGGCAATAATGGGAATTTATATTTTCGTTGCCAGATTGAGTGGAATGAAGTGTTTTTAGGAAATGCCCGTCGTTTTAGTGTGTGCACGCGCACACACGCACCACGCCTGCTGGCACTCATGCCGGTGTGCTTGCCTATGCAGGTGTGCACAAAGGTCTGTCACTGAACCCAGAGCTTGTTGTGCAGCTCATCGGGCTGGCCGGCTTTTGAGGCCCCAGTACTCAAGGTGCAGAGGGAGGTTTCCATATCCATGTTCTGTATGGATGCTTGGGGTCCTCAGATGCCTGAGCCCCACGTAACTCGCCAGCTGTTCTCGGTGTGGCTGATTCCTGTGCATCTCTCCTAACCCTGCATCCTCCTGAGCTGAGGACTCATAGACGTTTCCATGTAGACAACTGAGGTTTAGCATGTCTAAACCTAGACTGTTTTTTTCTTTTCCCCTCCAGGACCTCTGGTATTTGCTGTCCCGTTTTTGGCATCATTGGTCACTATTCAAGCTAAAGTCACTTTTGACATAGCCTCCTGCCTCATTGTCCTTAATTGGTCAGTACATCCTCTTGTGAGGCTCAGGGTATGTTAAAGAGACCTTGAATAAAGTTAGGGGTGTGTTGCTGTGTGCTGAGCACCAACCACGGAAGTGACTGGCTTGCAGAAGGTACTAAGTACACCTTTACTGAGTGACGAATAGGGCCTTAGCCTCGAGCATGGTCTGCAGCAGCATGCTCTAGTTCCTGTGAAGGATGCTGCTGTGTCGGAGGTGAAGTGTGGCTCCTCCAGGCTCACTGGACATTTGCCCCTCAGCTGGTGGTGTTTGGGGATGCTGTGGAAGCTGGGGCCTAGCTGCAGCAAGTGGGTGACCAGTCTGGCTTTGGGAGTTCACTGGCCTGTGCTGCTTGGCTGGTGACCTCGGTCTTGCTGCCTTCACAATGTGGGCTACGCCTGCTCTCGGGCCTCCCTGGCAGTGATGGAGCCTGTTCCTTGAAGTAGCAGCCAGGGTAGATCCATCCTGTAAAGTGTTTCTGTGGCAGAGGAGAAAACAGTAACTTGCGCACCCTCATCAGCATTGCAGTGTGCTCATCTATTTATTGATAGTGTGATTTTAGTTCTGATTCATTCTAAAGCATGATATATGCCTGACAGTCAGGCTCCGATGCTATTAATAAGCCAAATGTTGTCAAAGAGTTGTGAATAGTAACATCATTTTATAAGTTAATTCCAAAAAAAAACCACTTCTAGATGACTTTATGATCAGACATTTTAAGAAAGTGTGTTGTTTTCTTTTCCTCTCTCTCTCTCTCCCTCCCTCTTTCCTTCTTTACCCTCCCTCTGCCCCCCTCCATCCCTCTCTTTTGAGACTGGGTCTTGCAGTGAACCCACACTGGCTTAATGTACCTCACACTGGCCTTAAAGTTTCCTGTCCCAGTCAGTTGTCCCAGTGGCTTACAAACATCTGCCACCATGTGCAGGACAAGACATGTTTCCCAGTTTCCCAGGAAAAAATGATTTCAGCTCATTCCAAGATTGTCCCGAATTTTGATTTCCTTTGTTTCAGATCTACCAGCCTCGTCTTTTCAAACCTTTTTAACAAATGCAAGGGGTTGCTCCTGAGAATTCTCAACAAGAGGGTGCAGGCTTTTCACTTTTAGGGTTCCGTGGGGGCTTTAAAGGAAGGGAAGCAGAGATGAGGCACTTTTTCTTTTATCTGTGCACACATGGGTGTTGACAGGTGTGTGTCCCCTCGAGGTCAGAGCTCCTCATCTGTGTGCACATGTGTGTTGCTAGGTGTGTTCCTGTGGAGGTCAGGGCTCTTTATCTGTGTGCACATGTGTGTTGGTAGGTGTGTGTGTCGGTGGAGGTCAGGGCTCCTCATCTGTGTGCACATGTGTGCTGGTAGGTGTGTGTCTGACCGTGGAGGTCAGGGTTCCTCATCTGTGTGCACATGTGTGTTGGTAGGTGTGTGTCAGTGGAGGTCAGGGTTCTTCATCATCTGTGTGCACATGTGTGTTGGTAGGTGTGTGTCAGTGGAGGTCAGGGTTCTTCATCATCTGTGTGCACATGTGTGTTGGTAGGTGTGTCTGTCCGTGGAGGTCAGTGCCCCTCATCTGCTGCCTTCTGTGATTGAACTCCAGTTCGGTTTTCAATTTCAATATTCTCCCTGAACTTGCTGTTCCCTGGTGCTTGGCTAGACTGGTGCCCAGCCAGGCCCTGGCATTCCCCTGCCTCACTGCCCACTGCTGGGATTACAGGGCTGTGCAGCTGCAGCCACGAGTCCTGGGAATCCCAGCTCGGTTCCTTGTGCTCATGTGGCAATCACTTTTGCCCACTGAGCTATCACCTGGGCCAGGTAGGACTTCTTAAGTAGTAATTTGATCCAGGTAGTAAATACCCATAAGAAGTGATGGCGGTTACTCTACTGTTCTTTATAAATTTAATGTTAAAACCGTGCATGGACTTTGTTTTTTAATTTCTGAGTCTTTCTGCACATTTTTCTGATATTTTCTTTTTGGAGGGTGTCTCCCTTCTTCCTTCATTGTTCTTATTCTTTCTTTCTCCAACTCTGCATTAAATTACGTGAAACCCATGTTTCCTTCTTTCCTCTGTATTTTAATGTGTCCTTAAAACATGGCATAATACTGTACAATTTGTTTCTGTTGGAGATTTCATGAAACATTTTTTAAAAGAACCTTTGTCAAGTGCCACCCTGAGAACTCAGGAGACAACGATGGATGGAAAGCTTCTTGCTGCTTCAAGGGCGGACATGATTTGACCGACAGGCGAGGAGGTTGCGATCCCTCTCAGCAGCAGGCACACTCGTCCACGGGTTCACTGTCCATGTGGTGGTTGAGGTGGAACGTGCGTTCAAGGTTGTCCCATCACGTTGCATTTCAGGCCGTCGTCCTGTGTTTGGGACACCACGTCCAGGCATTTGAACACGGCTGTATTCGATCTTGACTTTGTGACTGTCATATCACTGTATGCGTCACGTCCATCTGGAATCGACTGGACTCTAGTGGCCAAAATTAACTGTTTCAGTTTGGTCACCATTTGAGCCAAGTTACCTTCCGGCGGGAGGAGCCGTGTCCGTCCATCCCTGCTGGCCTGGGGCTCTTCAGTAGTTCCGTCTGTACGGCTTGGTTCTGGTTACTTCATCCAGGAGGAGTTCTCATGCTGGCTTACCCATCAGCCTTTGGGATTGTCTCCTCAGCACACACGCACTGTCCCTCCAGCTGGCTGTCACCGTCGCCCTGGGCTCCCCTTCCCGGGTGGTACGGCTGGCAATTCTCACAGCTGGTAGAGTGGTCAGTTGGGTAATTTCTGCATGGGAGCATCTGAAACACTAGCTATTCTGAAATGCTGTTAGATGCTAGCGCCTAGCGGGCGGGGTATGAGTGTCTTGAAAAATGATACCGCTTTAATGCAGCAGCCTGAGATTTTCTAGCAGAAAGGCGCGCCTCGGTTTCTTGGTGGAAATGCCTTCTTTCTGTAGGGGACGGGTGCTCTTCAAGTAGCCGTGGATTGGTTGCACAGCACATGCTCAGATCTTCACATCTGTGTCACCTGTGTGTGACGGTCACAGTGAGGTCTGGAGTGGCCTTCTGGGAAAGGTGGCCTGAATTTGGGCATGTGTCTGCTGATGAGGAATCCTTAGTGTGCCACCAGGTTAATGTAAATTTAAGCTGAGAAGTAAGGGTGTAAGACCTCCCCACTCTATACTTCCTGTGGGCAAAATATTTGAGGCTTAATCTTACTCTTAGGAGTTTGCTAAAAAAAAAAAAAAAAAAAAAAAAAAAACTGTCTTCATTTCTTTTGTCTTAAACCATTAAGCGACAAGTCTGTAGTGAGATTTCTCAAAGTGACTTGGATTGCTTACCTCAGTGGTGGTCTTAGGGGTCATGTGGGAGGGGTCTTTGATAAGTGTGAATGTGGTGGCTTTGAAGCTGGGTGGCCCTGCAGGCTGCTAATGCAGAAGGAGTGAGAGGCCCCAGCACCAACAGCACGTCATACCAGGGTCAGCACATGAGCCTGGATAAAGCCTCCATCGGGAGGGAGTGCTTGGGCAGAACAAGAACGTTTAGATGGTGTGCATTTGTGAGAGACAAGCTTAAGTTTTACTTGACCTTCATCCTAGCTCTGCTTCCTGCTTTTCTCCGTCATTACAGAGACATTTCTGGCATTGTTTCCTCTATAACCTCAGGGCTGCCACGTGCTCATTTCTGTCTGGACTTTGCCTTTTAAAACAATGCCAAAAGAAACGCGTTTAGAGCCCATTAATCTGTTCCTGTATTTGACATGAAGGAACTATGTCATAAACCCTTACACCCATAACCATCTATCTAAGCATGGCAGGCAGTACACTAAGGACACTTTTGCAAGATTGGTGCAACGTTGGTGGACTGAGGATGTCAGAATGATACTGGTCACTCACAGTCAGAAGTTACTACTTTCCCAGGCATTCACGTGGGCATTGGAGCGCTGTGCAGAAACAAAGAGGAAATGCATGTAGGAGAGAAAGATTCATCAAGGCCAAGGCAGCAGTAATTGAGGGGGGAGCAGTGGACCGCCGAGAAGACTCCCTCACCAAGCACTTGCTGAGGGTGTGGATTCCAGGCCGTGTCTGGGATCTTGTGGAGCTGGGCACTTTCCAGCAAGCACAGCTGGGCCGTCACCTCCGCCGCCGCCGCCGCTTTCCAAGTCTTCTGCTAACTCACAAGACAAGCGTTACTCACGGATTCCTTCGCAGAGGATGACGATCTGAGTGCTGTGGCCTCTAGAATGACCCCTGAACTTGGAGTCACCAGCATGACTCACAGGGTTCAGCATATGGTTGTGCTCAAGACAAGTTGACTTGCGCGCGCGCGCGCGCGCGCGCGCGCACACACACACACACGAGTCATTTCTCACAGCTGCACTTGTAATCTCTCAGAGTTACTATAGCCAGAAGGCAGAGGGGAGATGTGTATCAGCGAGGTCCAGGGGACAGCTGGCTCATGCTGCCAAGAGCCTTTCCTCTTGGAGTCACCTGGGGTATTTATTCTCAGTTCCTCCGTCACTAACTTGTGATGTGTGCTGTGAACTGCCAGGGGAGCGTGTCGGAGATTCAATACTCAAGCTTTCTCCTGGGACTTTGGTCATAACATACCATATAGATACCCTCTGCCTATGCACCCCCAGAATTTTAGAAAGAAAGCTGGTGATAGGGGCCATGCTGTCTCCTGGCCTTTATTTATCTGTGGACTGTACATACCCTCGAAGCCTGGTCCCTCCTGTGGCGGCCAAAGTCTCCCTTGTGAGCAGCCGTTCTCAGAGGGGATGCTCAGGCCTTGCTGTGACTCTTGGAGATGCCTGCAATGTGGCAACTGAGACAGACTAGTTTCCAAAGTTCTTGAGTCTCATTTGAAAAGCTGACGTTTGGTTGGGGATTTAACTCAGTGGTAGAGCGCCTGCCTAGCAAGCACAAGGCCATGGGTTCGATCCTCAGCTCAAAAAAAAAAAACCAAAAACCAAAAACAAATCTGCCGTTTAGTGAGTGATCACTCAACACATAGGAGATTTCATTTGACAAGCGGGGGCTGAGGGTATGGTCAGGGAGGGGTCTCTGGTCAAGTTGCTTCTGGTCTGAATGCCTCACGTAGGCAGATGAAGGGTGAGGAGGAGTCAGGCCAATAGCAGCATGGCCATGAGTATGGTGAGGCCCGGTATACCGGAGCCGAAAGGAGGGGAGCCCTAGGGAAGTGGGGCTGTTTTACTGACCACCCCTCCTCATCTGAAGGTTAGTTCAGGGTGAGCCTCGGGTGCTGGAGACCTCCTGCTAACCCTCCCCTTCCACTTCCTCACCAGAGCAGCTTTCCAGTGTGCGCTCCGAGTCCAGTGTTGCTCCACATCAGGGATAGCACTGGCCAGGAGCAATCCCGAACACTCAAGGTCTCAGAGGGAAGAAAGTCCAAAGAGAAAGGATGCAGCCGGGCTTTGTGAGATGGGCTGTGTCCTTGTTCTGACCCTGGCTATTGTCTCTGTGGTCAAGAGATCACTCATCTAAGAACTCCACACCTCTGTGCTTCTGTCCTTGTTTCACACGCGGGACGGTGACTTGCATGGAGTCTTTGCTGTGCACCAGATACATAATTCCCAGAGGCCCAACAGAGCCAGTGCATGGATGGATCCCAGTGTCAGCATGTGGAACACATCCCTGCATGCCAGCTGCACCAGAAGCGACCACGTGTTAATAGCAAATGCTTTTTAGCCATTTTATCATTTCTGCAAGGAAGCCAGAGTGTGGCTGCCATGGAAGAAAGACCCAGGAAGGTAAAGGTGGATGAAATCGGGTTTTGGAATTCTCAGAGCAGATATAACTGGTTTTTGTGTTTGACAGATTTTGTGTTAAGGTGCTAGCATTACTCATTTATCTTGCAATTTATATGAAGGAAAAATATTTCTGGTGTGTATTTTAGAACTGCCTTTTGACACTAATTAGAATTTTTAAATAAATTTGTGTATGCATCCAGCTCTGTGTTCTTAGACAGCAGGGGTTCTCAGGCTGTGAAAAATCCCCCAACAGCAAACCACAGTTGTGGAAGAATGAGCTACCTATCGGGGGGAGGGTATTGCAGCTTTGAATTGTGTCCCAAGACATTTATCTGAGGATTGCCAGATTGTTAATCCTACTCTTAATCATTGGACTTAAGCATGGAGAAACGAAAACCCAATCTGAGAACCCAAACTATATAGCACCGAGACTGAGCAGAATCATGACCCAGGACCAAGTGTTCTCCATTGAACATCCGCACCTCTTCATGCCATCCACCACAGGATGCACAGCTCATCTCTCACAGATCAGACTGACCTTCAGGGATTGAGAGCTTCTGTGGTACAATATTTAAGAGTCGGGAGAAGTATTGTTAAATTGGCCTCCCATGTGGGCAGTGCCCTACGAAGGGGAGAGTGATTTACTTTATGTTCTGTTCCCGCCTGGACTGAACACAGAGGGAGCTAGACCACTGGAAGAGCTGTGATATTTCAGAGAAGGACTCAATGGTTATGTACGCCTTAGAATGAAAAGCTAGGCTTGGGACCTGTAACTTGTGGACCTGGTACCTAATTTGTGGTGCAAGAGTCTTGGTTGTGGAGAAGAGCTGAGTGAAGCGAGTGTGTGGGTCTGTAGTACGGTGTCATGGGCCCAAAGTGTGACGGGGTAGAAGGGCAGGCTGGACCTCTGCTGCGTGTGTCTGTCCCTGAGCTCTTCCTGCAGGCACAGCATGCACTGAGGACTGGGAAAGCGACACTTTTCCTAGAAAGGGACTGCTGAGCTCTGAATCTGAAGTCCCATGAACACAGTTCTCAGGAGTCTCCAGGCAGTTATACTCAGGCATGGCTCCCCCTTGGCGCACGTGGATCCCATTATCGCATGAGAAGTGGTTGGGAAGAAACACTGAAGGTTGTGTCTGATTGGAATCTAAATGTGCATCTAGTTCCTGTCAAACTGAGAGGTCACTATTCCAGCAGATGTGTTTGTAACCTAATGGGATGTGTCCTAAAGGACAAACCACCCGTCCCCTTCGCTCACAGTGATCACACACTATTGTCCAAATAAAGAGCAAGTGGACTGTACATGGCACGAGACTCACCGCAGGGATTAACATCCTTACATTTTTGTCACGTTCCACCTTCTGAGCCCAGCCTTCTATTCTGTAAACATGGGCATGTGTCTCCATTCTATTAATTGAGCCGTAAGGTTCTCTGGGTTTTGACAAATACATAGTGTTACATACTTACCACCATAATATCACAGAACAATTTCTTGACCCCGTGAGATCTGCTGTGTTTCACCCAGTCCAGCTTCCATTCGTTCTTCTTGGATTTTGACAATTGCTAATGTCTTCCCTATTTGCCCTAATTGGTCACCTTCCTCCTCCCTCCCTCCCTCCCTCCCTCCCTCCCTCCCTCCCTCCCTCCCTCCCTCCCTCCCTTCCTTTTCTTCTTTCTGTGCTACACAGTTACAATTATTTAATGTACGGCCCTACAGGGTAGCTTATCCCCTTGTTAAGAGTCATCCACGTCTTTCCCTGGCCTCTCATCATCTCTTCTTACCATGAACTAGCATTGAGTTATGTACAAGTTTGTCTGTGTCTTCACTCACTGAAAGGCAGCTTGGATGCCTCCAGAATTAGCAGATCATGGAAGAACGTCATTCACGTAATGTTCCCATGCAGGTATCTATGTGGACGTGGGCTTCCATGTGAGCTGGGCTAATATAAGGAGTATAACGAGGGATAATGTTATTGTGTCACACGGAACAACTTTTTAGAAAATGTGATAATAAATGAACAACCCATCTTCCAAAACAGCATCCCGCTTGGATACTGACCAGCAGTGAGCAAGGACTGATGTTCTACCTCCATACCAACAATTAGTGCTCTGGTGGGGTTGGACTTCAGCCATTGTAATAACTATGTAGCTGAGTCTTGTTTTCCTGTTACCTTCAGTTCACTAATGACCAATTAGTGCCTTTTTGTGTTTATTTGTGGATATTCACAGCTTCTTTGTTAAGGTGTTCGTTCAGCATTGTCTCTATTTTTAAGGGCCAGCTGTTTGTTTGCTTATGGCTGACTTTGAAGAGTATATTTTGGATGCAGGTCCTTTATGTAATATACAATTTGATAACAGGACATAGCTGTAATGTGCTGAAATAACAAGGGGCCCATCTTACAACTGTCCGTGCAGCCTGGCTTTCTGGGACCTAGGAAAGTAATCGTAACAGGAAAGGGGACCTGAGAGATAAAAATCTCTTCAGAAAAAAGTGTGTGGAGGGAGGGTGGGTCCTTTAGCCCTGCAGGATGCTCCTTCTTGAGGTCACAGAGGAGCATGTGAAGACCAGAGACTGAAAGCGTGTTGAGAGTCCTGATTCACAGTGTGGGCATCCTGGTGGGCGGGTGACAGGAACCCTGAAGTCAAGGGCATCTGGGAAGTGAGAGTGAGGACCATGGAGTGTGTCTTCAAAGTGGTGGATGGGAGTCTGAGGAGTCAACTTTGTGGGCATAAGGGAAAGGAGGACTGTCTTCCATCAGCCGTCTCCCACAAGGTCCCCATGCTACCGCCTTCGCTCCAGTGCCCAATTCTCTCTATATCTAGGCATGTGCCTTGCCATGCCAGGTGAGCACTGGACCCCGAGGAGCCCTTTGTTTTGGCATCTTGCGGGAAGTTTCAAATTGGATTCTGTCCCAAAGGTGCCCTTTGCCCTGCGCGGAACCCGCTGGGTCTCCCTCCCTTCTCCCGTGTGAGCTGTGTGTTGAATGTCTTGCAGTCGACTCTTTAGTGCCTGACTTCACTGAAAGACGCCATCTGCCTTCTCAGCTACCCTGCTCGACCGTAAGATGCTCACAGCTGTGACTCAAGTGCTCGGCAGAATTAATTAACACGTGTGTGGATTCTCTGCTTTGTGGAAATGTGTGGCCTCCTCTCTGCAGGGACAGAATTAGACTTAGTTTCCTTCTGTCCTGTGTCCCAGTCAAGTTTCTCCTGGTGTTGCCCTCCAGCCATTGCTGTGGACGGCCGTTCACGGGATCTCAGTGAACACGGGGCAGCGAGAACAGTTCTCACACCCAACACTCGTGTTTGGGATTGTTTTAGTCTAAAAAGATGTAACTTGGCATTTTTGATATGAAAATATGTCAAGTTACTTGGTCTTGCCTGTAGCCAGCAGTTTTCATCGGACAGAAACCTCAACCGAATGGCAATGGGGAAGTGGCAGGGGCGTTCTGAACCGACGTTGGTTAGAACACTGGCTTTAGTGCCCTGGGGAGGGAGGAATTTGAGCTGCCAGCAATAACGACGGACAGTGACTCACACTTTCATCAGTCACTCTGGCCAGCCATCCATGGTGCATTGCCAGGTTTAATGGATGGTAACTGTTGACCATAGTGGTTTATGCGACCTAACGAACGTCCAATAGAAAGGCGCAGCCCAGCTCAAGTGCCGTCGGAACTGACAGGCGGGGGACAGCTGTTTGGTGTGACTTGACATCTCCCGTCTAAAACTGCCGAGTTCTGACTTTCCAGTCCTGGTTTTACTCTTTTACTATGGTCATAACGTAGAATGCCGTCTTAGCCTTTGAACGGAAGCGGTTAAGATTTCGTGGCATCTTGTCGGTCGCCCAGAGCCCACGTGCTCCCAAAGCTTTGCCCTTTGGTCACGCAGCACCTGTCTCCCCACTAAGTCAAACTGTCCCAGCGAGCGCTCTGCGTCAGAGGGAAGGTCCTGAATCCCACAGCACACTGTGCTGTATACTCTGTGTGCCCTGTGTGAAGATGCTGCATGGGTGAATCTTACTCTTTCTGGTTCCTTTGCAGGTTTGACGGATGAGAAAGTGAAGGCCTATCTCTCTCTCCACCCCCAGGTCTTAGATGAGTTTGTTTCTGAAAGTGTCAGTGCGGAGACTGTAGAAAAGTGGCTGAAGAGAAAAAACAACAAAGTTGAAGGTAAGATGCCTCGGGCCCACCCGCCCGCTTGCTCGCTAGCCTGCTCGCGCCAAGTGCGCACAGATTTCAGACCAAACTTTGCTAGCCCAGAATGGGACAGCGTGTTTTAGAAAACAAAATATGTTTAATTCCAACACTCGGGAGGCAGAGGCAGGCGGACCTCTGTAAGTTCGAGGCCAGCCTGGTCTACAAAGTGAGTCCAGGACAGCCAGAGCTGTATATGTAGAAACCCTGCCTTGATAAAACAAAACAAAACGAAACCTAAAACAACAACAACAAAAAAACAAGCAAACAAAAACTCATGAAATAGAGATGTGCATTTTATTTCTGTCAGTTTTATTTATTTATTTATTTATTTATTTATTTATTTATTTATTATTTATTTACTTTTTTAAAGGTAACATTGTTAGAAAGAGGAACTAAATAAATATGAGAGAGACATCCTTAATTAAAAAAAAAAAAGACCTGGCAAATAATTGCTGAGAATTTACTTAGTGCTTATGGTATTAGTCAGCTTGGAGTCACCGCAGCGCGGCATCTGAGGCTGTGAACTCAAAAGAGAAAAGGTTCATTTGTTTCCAGCTCAGGATTTAATAGCCCCATAGCCTTTGGCTTCTGGCAAGGACAGCGGATGGCAGTGGCAGGGACATGTGTCCCAGTGAAGAGCTGTCATCACCAGCTGGGAAGAGAGACTGAGGGAGGAGATGGGTTCCCCATGGTCCCCACATCTGCTCTGGTGGCTACAGGGCCTCTCACAGGCCCTTCTACCTGATGGGCCACAGCACACCAGGGAGAACCGCTTTGTGGGCCGAGGGAACACTGTCTGCGTGCAGACCATACCAGTGATGAGTATTGATTAGGAAACACAGTTCACGTTCCTATCTCTAGATACTGCATTTTGCACAAGGCTGTCTGAAAACACCGTGCAGGAAGAACCCAGCTTGTCTTTGACCTGTCCTTCCTTCCTAGTCACGGAGGATACCAGAATGGAACCTCCAGAGGTCAGATGAGGATGGCCCTTTTGAATGCATTGTAGAGAGGGGAGAAGGACTGTTTTAAACTTCAGATTCTTTGATGGGTTGCCTGTGCTCTGGTAAATAGCCTCCCCCAGTGGTCACCCAGGTAACGCTGTGCAAGCTCAGTGGGTCATACACCAAAGACAGGCTTGCCAGTTTCAGGGCAAGAAGGCTGAGGAGAACTGATGCATGAAACTGTGAAAAGAATGAAAAATAGAAACGTTTGGATTCCTGGGATTTCAAGCATAGTGTACTTAAAATTTATGCAAAATACCATTTTAGAGGAGGGCTCCCTTTGTGTGTTTCTCTCTTATTCTCAGAAATCTATTTATCTTTTAAAGTAATCAATTACTTTTGTAGTTCAAAGAATAGAAAGTAGAGCTGTGCATGTGCCGGGCAAGTTCTCTACCAACAAACCACATCTCCAGGCTTTAAAAATGCATTTATGTTTGGGAAAAAGTCTTCACCAACCCCACATCTGACAGAGGACTGATACCAGAATATATAAGGAACTCAAGAAATTAGACATCAAAATGCCCAACAGTTCGATTAAGAAATGGGCTATAGAACTAAACAGAAAATTCTCAACAGAGGAAACTCAAATGGCTGAAAGACATTTAAGGAATTGCTCAACATCCCTAATTATCAGGGAAATGCAAATCAAAACAACTCTGAGACAACACCTTACGCCTGTCAGAATGGCTAAGATCAAAAACACTGAAGATACCTTATGCTGGAGAGGATGTGGAGCTAGGGGAACACTCCTCCACTGCTGGTGGGAATGCAAGCTTGTACAACCACTTTGGAAATCAATATGGCACTTTCTTAGAAAATTGGGAATAAATCTCCCCCAAGACCCAGCTGTACCACTCTTGGGCATATACCCAAGGAATGCTCAATCATACCACAGGGGCACTTGCTCAGCTATGTTCATATCAGCATTGTTTGTAAAAGCCAGAACCTGGAAACAACCTAGATGCCCTTCAACTGAAGAATGTATAAATAAAATGTGGTACATATACACAATGGAATACTACTCAGCAGAGAAAAACAATGACATCATGAGGTTTGCAGGCAAATGGATGGATGTAGAAAAAAATCATCCTGAGTGAGGTAACCCAGACTCAGAAAGACAAACATGGTATGTACTCACTCATAGGAGGATACTAGATGTGGAACAAGGATGACTGGACTGCTACTCATATCACCAGTGAGGCTACCTGGAGAACAGGACCCCAAGAAAGACACGGGGATCTCCCAATGATGGTGAAATGGCTGAGATCTACGTGAACAGCCTGGACATGAGTGGGGGTAATGAAGGGTGAGGGTCGAGGGAAAGAGAGCTTGGGGTAGTGGGAGATCCCAGCTGGATCAAGAACAGAGAAGGAGAACAAGGAATAGGAGACCATGCTAAATGAAGACCACATGAGAATAGGAAGAAGCAAAGTGCTAGAGAGACCCACAGAAGTCCACAAAGATATCCCCACAATAGACTGCTAGCAATGGTCGAGAGACAACCGGAACTGACCTACTCTGGTGATGGGATGGCCAAATACCCTAATTGTCGTGCTAGAAATCCCATCCAATGACTGAGGAAACTGGATGCAGAGATCCATGGCTAGGCCCTGGGTGGAGCTCCGGGAGTCCAATTAGCGAGAAAGAGGAGGGTTTATATGAGCGAGAATTGTTGAGACCAAGGTTGGATAAAGCACAGGGACAAATAACCAAATGAATGGAAACACAGGAATTATGAACCAATGGCTGAGGGGCCCCCAGCTGGATCAGGCCCTCTGAATAGATGAGACAGTTGATTGGCTTGATCTGTTTGGGAGGCATCTAGGCAGTGGTACCAGGTCCTGTGCTCAGTGCATGAGTTGGCTGTTTGAAACCTGGGACTTATGCAGGGACACTTGGCTCAGCCTGGGAGGAAGGGACTGGACCTGCCTGGACTGAGTCTACCAGGTTGATCTCAATCCTCGGGGGAGGCTTTGCTCTGGAGGAGATGGGAATGGGGGGTGGGCTGGGGAAAAGGGGAGGGGTGCGGGAGGGGGGAGAACAAGGGAATCCGTGGCTGATATGTAGACCTAATTATATTGTAAAATAAAATAAAATTAAATAAAAAAATTTAAAAAAAACAAAAAAAATACATTTATTTTAAACACAGGTTGCTTAAGAAACAGTTGTATTTATGAAAAGAAGTGTAGACTCAAAAGGTATGTGAGGTCAAATTCATTTCCCCTCAAACTGAGTCAATGTGAATGTGCTTTCTTTGAATATTGCGGAATAGTTTTCCTTTATTTCTAAATGGATATATTTGGCTATCTGACCACGTTTGGCCTCTCATTTTTATGCATGTTGTGCTCATAGGCACAGTTAATTCTACTTTTGTGTTAACACCAAAATAGTAGTTCTGGGGGATCTTCTTAGTGTGCTAAACATCGTAACTTCTGTCTGACACACAGAAGTGGGTGTTCTAAAGATGCAGTAGAAACATGGGCAGTTTCCACGCTCTGAGTAAGTCTTTATAGTTTCTGAACTTATAATAAAAACAAATATTTGCAAAAGAGAGCTTTCTCACTGAGATGTGAAGCAGTTTTAAAAGCAACCGTAGTGATTTGTACAGTGTCTACGAGTGTGTGTCTGTGTGTGTGAGCATATGTTTTAAGACAAAGAAATGTAGAAACAAATCGGAGACCAGCATTTTTCCTCTCAGTCCAATCCTGTCATTGATGACTAAGAGCAAAGCTTAACCACCGTGTCCCATCACTGTGAATCAGAGACTGGAAACCAGTTTGAGATGGTTGACACCTTGCAAAGGGTGGCTGGGCTTTGAAGGCACATCCTGTCGAATGGTGCTTATTTGGGGCCAGGGAAGAGGGCTCAGTCCTGCTCAGGTGCCTTCCACAAAGCACGAGGATTTGGGTCCAGACCTCCAGCACCCACGTAAGAACCTGGCATCGTGGTGGGCACCAGTAACCCCAGTAGTAGAGTGTGGCCCTAAAGACAACTGGGTCTCTAAAGCTCACTGGCTAGCCTGCCTGACCAAATCAGAGATTGCATCTTCCAGGGAGGCAGAGTGACTGGGGAAATACCAGTGCCAAACTCTTGTCTCTGCATGAATGTACACACACACACACACACACACACACACACACACACACACACACACACACACACAATGTGTTTTTCAATTTACTATGTAATAAAGGATAATGCCACGCAAAAACGTGAGTTTCTGTTGCTGTAATAAACACCTTGACCGTAAGCAACTTGGGAAGCAGAGAGTGTATTTCCGCTTACAACTCTCGGGATACACTGTTGCTGAGGAAGGCTAGGGCAGGAACTTGAACAGGGCAGGAACCTGGAGGTGGAAGCTGCCTCAGAGGCCATGGAGGGCTGCTGCCCCCTGGACTGCTCCCTGGAGGTCGCCCACCCCTTGTCCTCCAGGGGTCCTCCAGGCCAGGAGCGGCAGCACTCACGATGGCCAGGCCACTCCCACATCAGTCACTAATCAAGAATCACGTACTACAGTCTTGCTTACAGCGGGATCTTCTGGAGGAGTTTTCTCAGCTGAGAGTCCCTCTTCCCAAATGACGCTAGCTAGCGTGTGTCAAATTGACATAAAACTCGCCAGCACAGAACAGGAAATTAAGTTTAGTTCTTACAAATGAAAATTTCCATCAACTTTAGTGTTTTTATGTAAGTTAACACTAAACATTTTTATTAGGGCTTGAGAGATAGCTCAGTGGTTAATAGCAAGTCCTGCCCTTGCAGAACCAAGTGTGGTTCCCAGCACCCACACGGGGTGCTCACAACCACTTGCTTTGGCTCCAGGTTATTCAGTATCACTGTCCTCCTCTGGCATCTGCACTCTTGTGCACTTACCAACAGAAACACACACACACACACACACACACACACACACACACACACACACACACACACACACGGTATCAGTTACTTTTCTGTTGCTGTGAAGAAATGCCATGAACAAAAGCAGTGTATGGAAGGAAATGCTCATCAGGCGCTTGGTTTCGGAGCACAGAGTCCATCGTGGCATTTGGGAAGTCGTGGCACAGAGGCAGAAGCAGGAGGGTGGCTCGTCATCGGCCAGGTGGTTCTTGCTAGCCCGTGGTCACTTGTCACGCTGGCGCTGGGCAAATTTTTCCCAAGCTCATTTGAAGGCTTCCTAAGGGAGTGAATTGTACCAGAAATGTTGACTATCGTTTATACCAACTGTGTGGGACCAGGTACCAGATGGGTCTCAGATGTTGTTGTTTCTCTGTCTCTCTGTCTCTGTCTCTGTCTCTCTGTGTGTGTGTGTATGCATAATATTTGCATTGACTTTACACTTAATTTGAAAATCCATAACTAGACTTTTGAATTAGAAGGGCCAACTCGTGCATATTTTCAGTCCCTCAAGGCAGCTTGTAGGAAGTGGTGTGCGGAGCTCTTGCTGAGGTCTCCAGAGCATGTTAAAAGGTTCACTCGTCTAACAAATAGGAGAAAGTTGTGATTTGTTGTTTTCTTTTTGGAGGTCTGACAGCCTGGTCTGTCTGTCTCTGCAGTTAGCTCGTAGTCAGGAAAATCTGATGGGAGAAGGGGAGGGAACAGGGCTCCAGGGTGGGGGTGACCACTGGACCATTCAGATTAGAGCCTGAGTGGTGTTCTTATTTGTTTACAGTACAATCACATTGCTTCTTTACCATTTCCACTTCAAATGTATAACATTTTATGTGCAGCTGAGAGGCATCTCTGTGTGTGTGTATGTGTGTGTGAATATGTCTGTCTGTCTGTCTGTGTGTATAATAAAGATTTTAAAACCATGCCACCCCACCATACTATTTGATAGCCGGAGATTCAGATTGAACTGCATTTAAACTGGTTACTATCTAACAGATGGCTCCTATGCTGGTGTAGAGTGTAACAGCATCTTAAACCAATGAGGCACGAGCTCCCCTGCCAGAACACACAGCCTTGTGCAAAGTTGTAGTTTGTAGAACACTAAAAACGATGTACGCATCGTGAATAAACAAACAAGACATGTGTGAAATGGTTTTCATGGATCGTAATTTTGGGCACCTTTCTTTCTTTTCCTTGCAACTAGAATGATTTTTATCCTATTACAATTATTTTACCTCAGCAGTCGAAATTGCATTATCAACATGAAACTTTCAAGTCATGTGTTCATTTCCTTTTGGCAAATGGAAGTCATGCGTTGAAAGCTTTGATGCGAGTTATAAATAATCATGAGTCTACCAACTGTAAGCACAAAAGGAGGCAGCGCTGGCAGTAACTGATACATTGTTTACTGCTACATTGTATCAGTTCAGATAATTGTGTGTCGATTACTCTGACGACAACGTGTCTTTAAGTGTGTGGCTTGGGAGTGAGGTAGCTTATGATTCTGAGCCGGACCTCAGGTCGAGATTCTAATAATATGAAAAATGAAGTCTCATCATTACACCATTGTGGGTGCCTGGGAAACCGATCCAAGTGTATTCTTTTGCTGTGGACTAGACTCATTTCTGAAGCCGTGTCTGTATTGTCTTGGAAGCTGGTGGCGGCTCTTAGTTATGCACTAAAAGCCATTATGTTTTCTAAGCAGATGTCTCACTTCTGAGTGATTCAAATGAATAAAAACTTGATGAACCATTAGGTTTTGGAAAATTCATGTTTTCATTGAGGTTTCTCTATACTGTTTGTATTTTCTTGTTGCACATATAGAAAAAGATGTTTAAATGTTAGTTGATGTAATTCTTCTCAGCATTTAAAATTTTGTTTCACCTACGACAGATTTTTAAACATAAAATCCATGAAAAATAGTGGTACAATAACTTCCCCTTGTTTTCAAATCTACCTCTTAAAGCCTTTCTGAAAATGTAACAGCTATCTAAGTTGACTTCAGGTTGCATAGGCCATTGTAGAAACGTCCATTTGGGAAGCTAGTGTCTTCACTAGGTTTTCTGTTGTGTAACACAACATCATGACCAAAAGTACAAAGGGTGTATTTCATCCCACAACCCTCGGGTCCCACTCGTCACTGAGGGACGTCAGGGCAGGATCAGAGCAGGGACCTGGAGAAGCAGAAGCCACAGAAAGACCGCTGCTTCCTGGCTGGCTGCTTGCTGCCTGATCAGCCTGCTTTCTTAGACTGCCCAGGACCACCTGCCTGTCTAGGAAGGCTCCACCCACAGTCAGCCGGGCCTTCCCACATCAGCCACTAATAAAGACAATGCCCCGCTAGGCTTGTTCACTGGTCAGTCTGGTAGGAACATTTTCTCAATTATGATTCCCTCTTCCCGAATGGCCCTAACTTGTGTCAAATTGACAAAAGTGCTTTGATAGCTAGTTGTCCTTTGAATGTGACCCGGGGTGACATGCTTTCCTGGCTAACCATTCAGTTACCAGTTCACAGTTATTGATTGCTTGCTTGCTGTGAGTGTGTGTGTGGTTTGGGTAAAAATAAAAATGATCTCCATAGGCTCATAGGGGTCATAGGGAATGGCACTATTAGAAATCGGAGCCTTGTTGGAGTAGGTATAGCTTTGATGGAGGAGGTGTGTCACTACGGGTTGGGCTTGAGGTCTCAAATGCTCAAGCCAGGTCTAGAGTGGCATTCACCCCCCACTGCCTGCCAATCCAGATGTAGCACTCTCAGCTCCTTCTCCAGCACCGTGTCTGCCTGCACGCCACCATGCTTCCTGCCAAGATGATAATGGACTGAACCTCTGAACTGTAAGCCAGCCCCGATGGACTGTTCTCCTTTATGAGAGTTGCCGTGGTCATGGTGTCTCTTCACAGCAATAGAAACCCTAGCTCAGACTGTGTATAATTGTAGAAAAGGGCATAAAGAGCGCCCTCTTCCCTCAAAGCTCGTTTGTTCCAGAGAAGTCATCGTAACAAGTGTGTGAGCGGAGGAGGGTAAGGTTATTTTAGCATCGTCGACTGTGTATAGTAGAGAAATTAGTGTAATGTCTAGCATAGAAATGTTAATGAAATTTTCAAATCTGGCATTTGCCTTCAGCCAGTTAAACCTGGCTTCGGTGTTGAGAACCGCTGTCTGCCTGGTGTCCCGGGCTGTTTGCGATGCCGTGGGAGCAGTATTTCCTGTGCTTTATGGTGGTAGGTGTATGACATCATCAGAGCACAGGGACCAAGGCGGTGGCATTTGGTGGTGAAGACATCACCGGGGAGAGGAGGCGAGTTGTTAGGGGGCTCGGTGTCACCAGCGACTCCTGGACGAGGGAATCGTCACCCCGCAGCTGGCCAGGCTCACTGTGTCCACCTCACTCAGACGGCCTGGTTTGCATGGGTTCTGCAGGACTTCCTGTGTTTGCTGGGTTTGAAGGCCAGCGCTAGGCACCCGGGTACCTGGAAGACTAAGGGTAGTGCTGGCGTGGGCGGAGGGGCTCTGAGAAAGGGCAAGAGCAGGAGCAGGACTTGGGGCTTGATTTCTGAGAGGACTGAGGAAGGAGCAGAGCAGTGGTCTGGGAGGCGCGGGCTGCTCAGGTGATGTGGCCTGTGCAGCCATTCGCTCAGATGATGGCCGGGGTGAGACAATAAGCGCGTGTATGGCTCCTCCCCCTTGTTCGCTCTGGAGTGGCAGCTTTGATGCGCTGCCCCGCTAAGAGTCCCCAGCTTGGAAACCGCTGTTTGTTTGTTTGTTTGCTTTTTAGTACCCCTCCCCCATGTTTGTACCTGGTGTGGAGGTGGGGGTGGGGAACACATGGCGGCAAACTTTCTGTATTTGTTCCCCCTTTCTGTATCGCCCTGCCATTCATGTTCTCTGCTTGGTTTCCTTCCTTGGTTCTGTTGTTTTGATACCAGCCACCCCGGCTGCCCAGAGCTGTGGAGTTCAAGGGCAGTGTGTACCTAGTGCCTCTGGCGAGATCGGCTCTTATCTCGGGAAGGGAGGGTCCCTAAGAAGATAGAATTTAGTCCTCAGGAGGCCCCCTGAAGACTGAGCTGCACGGGAGGGTAGTTATGAGAAAACTTCAAAGCACACCCAGGCCTTTGGGAACATCACAGCAGGGGGAGGCACTGGTCAGGCCCCACCTCCTGGGGCTCACTTCTAAGAACAATGCCAATACCTTGAAATTTAGATAAGAACCTTTGAAGATTTGATAATGTGAGTTTCCCCGAGTGAGCTGTCAGCTGCCCTGTTAGGAACAGGTCAGTCAGGTTTCAGGGTTCTGGTCACCCGTGGCCTCCCCAGGTCAGCCCACAGGTCTGCTTCAGAGGTGCAGTGGCTGTGGGAACTGAGTGGCTCAGCTTTGAAAGGGAAGCAAGACTTTGCAAGTATTTTTGCATTACTGCCCCGAGATGTAAAGGCCAGTGTGACTTTAGTGTTTTCAAGTGGAATCAATGGCTATTCCCCTTGGCTTAAGCACACTTTAAAAACCTAAATATAAAACACAAAAAGCACTTGGTGAAAAGTACAGTCTGAGCAAGCTGTATATCACGAAGCAGGTCTACACTCACCTCCGAGGAAGAGCTTAGGAAAGCTGGCCTCAAAATTCCAAAGCAGTGAAACATGACAAAAATTATGAAAATAATCAACACTAAGAAATAATAACTGACAAAGAACGGCTGTTGTTCAGGATAATTGAGAGATTAATTTTCAGCTAAATGCTTTATATCAAACATAGTCAAAGGCACCTGTGGTTGGAATGAGCATGGCCCTCATAGGCTTCTATATTTGTATGCTTAGTTCCCAGTTTATAACTGCTTGGGAAGGGTTAGGAGGTGTGGCCTTACTCGGGTAGGTGCCTTTGATTGAGGAGGTGTGAAGTTTCAGGAGCTTACAGAAGGCCTAGTGTCTGTCTGTCTGTCTGCCCCCCCCCCCCCCCCCCCCCCCGGCTGTAGATCAGGGTGTGTAAAGCTCTCAGCTACTTCTCCAGCACCACGCCTGTCTGCTTCCCACCATGATGATCATGGACAAACCTTCTGAAACTGTAAGCAAGGCCCCAGTTAGATGCTTTCTTTTATGAAGGTTACCTTGGCCATGGTTCCTCTTGACAGCAACAGAGCAGTTAAGGAGGACATCTCTGTAAGTGGTATTTCAGCAGGTGTGCGAAGCACTGGCTTTGGTACCATTTCCTGTGTCTGCAGAATGACTCAGTTGGGTTTCTTTTGAAGGCAGAGGGCTTGGAGTTGTTTATGTTGTATCACGGGAGTTAAAATGTGTTGACCACACTGACTGAAGGACCATCTGAGAATCTTGTGATAAAGTGCACTTCACACTGGCTGTCCACCTTCTGTTTTGATCTGTTTTTACCACTTGAAGCAGGCTCAGTTAATGAAGGAAAGAGGCTCATTTCACTCACAGTTTTGGAGACCCAAGGGCCTAGCACTGGCCCGATGATGATGTCGCAGCTTCAGGAGGACATTTCTGTGTGGGCAGAGATCCCGTTTTGAAAATGGATCCCCCAGAGGCTGGGCTCCCCTATGTCTTTTCGGGGTGTCCCCTTAATGACCCCGCACTAGGTTCCCTCTTTCAAAGGTCCGTAGCTTCCCACCACTACACAGAGGACCAAGAGCTTCCAATCAGCTTGCTTGATGCTAAGACAGACTCTGAGACCCTTTCAGGGTGGTTTGACCTGGGGCATCCGGCACGGAAGAAGGTGGGTATTTGGAAATCCACCCTAGTGGGTGAATTCGATTGTTTCTCCTTGATTCCTCTCCCGCCATCAGTGAGAATATGAAAGAGAAAGATGGAAGGCTACGTGCTTCTTTTACAAGAAAAAAATACATTTAAGTCAATATTCGCGGGTATAGCAGAGCCAGGAAGGCTAGAAATGAACCATTTCGGGACTTGAAAAGGCTAACAGCCGAGGGAAGTGTTCGTCCTTCCCGGACTCTCCTGTTTCCAGGGTGTATTCCACGTGGAAACGTGTGGTGGTGGAAACCCTGGTGGGGGAGTTCTTAGTGAGCTAGTGGGAACCCCGAGAAGAGCCCCTGTTCTCTGCAGCAGCAGGGCCATGCCAGCAGAGTGTGGGGTGCAGGTGAGAGGTGGAGCCTCCTGGCATGGGTGTGGGTGAAGGAGGTGGGATGCTGTCTCCCATCTCGGCTTCTCTTTGGTCCTCCAGTGGTTTTCCCTCCCTTTGGCCATTCCCTCTGAGATCTCTCCCGTTATCTGAGAGGAGGTAGACAACCTGCTATTCATTTGTGTGTCTGAGTGGTGTGAGAAGTCATGATTTCTTCTTCTTCTGATTTCAAACTGTGTGGTTTTTTTTTAAATCTTTGTTGAATGATAGTTGTTTTTCTCTTTTCAAAGTGTTTTTTTTTTTTTCATACCTTTGAAAAGTTTCTCTGTTGTCTTTTGTAAGTATATGTCAAAATGTCTTTGGTGTGGAAAAGCATTCCTCACCCACACAGTTGCCAGCACCTGCCCCAGGAAGAGCCACAGGTGATGACGCCTGGTATGTGCCCTCCCAGGACCTGCACACTGGCCTGATTGGCACTGTGTGGCCAGGGGTCTGTTGATTCTTCATCATGGGTAGGCAGTGTGAGCAGCGAGGTGAAGTCTGAACTCTACACACCACACGTCGCATGCTGTCATTGTTCTAAAGTGACACCATCCTCAGTGTGAATGTTCCAGAACTTAAAATACGCAGGTGACGGTTTCATGGCAACCTGTAGAAACTGGCTCTAGGCTGTCAGCCTCTCACTGTTGACTTTTTTGTGTTCGATGCTCTTTTCATTGCTGTGAAAGGTTTTCCTCAACGGGACAGCTAATCAGTTTCATCTTTTGACTTTGTGCCCTCTCTGCACATTCCCGGTTGGCTGTGCTCTCAACCTTCTTGGCTCTGAGTTCATCCATGTCGTTGGAACAGGAAGAGTTCTTATGACAGTGTCATGTTGAGTAACGCGTTTTGTGCAGACTTTCAGCCAGGCAGCTCGAGGTTGAGCTTTTGCCTCAGCAGCCTTCTGGGTCAGCTTCCACACCCCTCACATAGCACTAGAACCTCTTCAACGACTGAAGCAGGGTTGGTCAGCCCCTGACACTGGTGACCTCCCACGACAGCCAGGTACATTTAAAAAAATACTTGGCTATTAGTTTTCCTGGTGTATGATTCTGCGGAATTTAAATCATCTAGGTTCATGTGACCACCAGATGGAGGACACGGCACACCTGTGACACGACCCTCTCCCCTCCTGGCCACTCTGTCCATCTGATTCTGCAGTAACCGAATGGTTCTCTGGTGATTGGCTTTGTTTTTCCCGGTTCTGTAGATGGAATCAAGTGATGCTTAACCACTTCCAGCCTCTCGTGTCTCTTGGCACCTTGGCTCTGAGGTCCACCAGAGCTGTGGTGTACACGGGCTGTGTTCTTTGTTGCTGGGCTGTCATTGGTTGTACATGACCGCTTTGCATCCCCAAGCCTCTACTAAAGCACAGTTGGCTCACTTCCAGTGTTTTGAAGTCGAGAATAATAATGATATGGCTTTGCAGTGAAAGTGCCCGCCACGCAAGCCTTCTGATCTGAGTCCCGTCCTCACAGCCTATGGTGGAAGGAAAACATGGTCACAAAAAGTTGCCCTCTGACTTCCACGTACAGACCATGCCACACATGTGCCTGTATTAAGATATGCATATCACATATGACAACAACAACAATAAAACAACAATTTAAAAAAGGGTTTTAAAGTACATAGAGGAAAACACCTGACATGGCATTCTGGCCTCCATACACACAGGGCACACATATGCCCATGTACCTGAACATATGCTTGCTTGTGCATGCGTGTGTGCGCGCACGCGCGCGCACACACGAACCTGTACTCACAGACTATACATTACACATACACAAATAAAAAAGAGTAACATTTCTGCCACTTTACATTGTTTCTGAGGAGTGCTAAGAAGGTAGGAGGTCATTGGCCTGTTCGCTTGTTGAAGAAACGGGTGTGTGTCTGCCTGACATGGGCTTTGACATGAGGGAGTTACTGTAAGATGTCCCAGTCTTTATAAATACCATCTGCTCCATGTTTCTGCTGCCTGTGGTTTCCCATACATGTAGTTCTATGATGTTTTATAGGTTGTCAGTTCTCAGGAATTGTTTGGTGCCATAGCTTGCCATCCATTTACTTAGCCTCTTGGTCTTACATAGTGTTTGGCATGGCAGCATATAGAAGATGTTCATTCAAGGAACGGAGACCGAGGGACCGAAGGCTAATTTGGAAGCTCTGCACTTGTCTCCACAGAGTTAACGCTGTTCATGGTCAGACAGTTCAAGGTTGTATTTTTTAGCACATTGTGTGAAAACAGTTCTCTGTCACTACACACTGGCCTTTGGAGTAAATATCACCTGCCACAGGAAAGGGTCGTCTTTAGCATCTCAGGGCTCTCTTCATTCTGTGGCTTTATTGCTGTATGTAAGAATGAGGTAAAGGGAATACACACACCGTTCAGAGTGTGACAGTTACAGCCATCTGACACACACCAAAGGGTGACAGTTACAGCCATCTGACACACACCGTTCAGAGTGTGACAGTTACAGCCATCTGACACACACCGTTCAAAGTGTGACAGTTACAGCCATCTGACACACACCGTTCAGAGTGTGACAGGATCGTCAGAGTTTTTCTGAGTGATCCGAGTTGGACCAATGGCAGAGGTGAAACCGGGGAGCCATTCTGAGGCTGGAGCAGCTCTTCTGTCCCCTCCACTCTCCCATCTCTCGTCAGTTAGTCAGTACCAAGTGGTTAGCCCTGAAACTGCACACATATAAGGGAGACTGAAGGAACTCAACAGGATGTATATGTATGTGTCTATTCATATATGTAACGGTAGCATTTAAAGAAATAGCAGCAAGGAATTTGAGAGGGAATGAGAGGGCATGGGATGTGTTGGGGGAGAAGAGGGAAGGGAGGAAATGATGTAATTATATTTTAATTTCAAAAATTGTAAATAAGCGCATTATGACACTTGGAAGCCGCCTGCAGTCTCCCTTGAATTCTCCCATGTGAGGTCGTCTCAGGTGCTGGGAGCTGCTTATTATCAGCAGAAATTCTGCTGTCACATCACGTACGGCTTCAGGAGTATATGCTAGGAACTGAAGGTTCCTAGGTCTGGATTGACCAGTAAAAGCAGGGCTGCTAGTGCCCAGGTCAGAGGTGTCTGCTTGTCTTTGGAAATCATGTGACTCAGAAGCCAAAGCCTGGGGGCGGGGCACAGGGAGCCTCTCGGAGGTAGTTTGAAGGACAGGATCCAGGGAGCGGTGGGCCCTGGAGGGAGAGGCTCCTGTTGGTACCTTGGGAGGAGAGACTTCTCCCGTGCTGGTGGGGAGTGTGGCGAGGGGTGAGGGGAATTACTGGTATAGGAGAGAAGGGCAACTGCTGGAGTGTGCTACTGTTAAGTAACAGAGTGGGAACAGAGCCAAGGGGAGGGGTGGGCACAGGGAGGAGGAGGGGAGGGTGGGCACAGGGAGGAGGAGGGGAGGGTGGGCACAGGGAGGAGGAGGGGAGGGGTGGGCACAGGGAGGAGGAGGGGAGGGGTGGGCACAGGGAGGAGGAGGGGAGGGTGGGCACAGGGAGGAGGGGGGGTGGGCTTCCAATGAGCTGAGCGAGGATGTGCGAGTCTCTGTAGTGATGACTTTGTCCTCCGGGTCTGTCCTCAAGAGGGAACAGTGCAGTCATATGGTAGCTCAGGTTGTTGTTTGGAGACTCCCCGCCCCCACCCACGGTGTTTCCCGGAAGCTGCAGCAGTTTACACCTCCACCATCAGGAGATAAGACTTTCCCTTTCCCTGAAGCCTCATTAGCATGCGCTACTGTCTGGGCTCTTGATGACAGCCATTCTGACTGGGGTCTGTGGAATTGGAATCCCCAAACAGTCTTCTCTGACGGCTAAGGAAGTTGAACTCCTTTTCAAGTATTTATTGACCATTTGTGTCTCCTCTGTTGAGACTATCTATTCCATGCATTAGTCCTCGTGCTGGTTGGCACCTGTGTGTACAAGTTGGTGTATGTAGTGGATATGTGTGCGTGTGTGTGTGTGTGTGTGTGTGTGTGTGTGTGTGTGTGCGCGTGTATGTGATGGTGGAGGCTGACACCCGGTGCCCTCTATTGTACTCCCCCTTATGTATTGGGACAAGGTCTGTCACTGAACATGAGCTCATTGACTCGGCTAGAGTGGCCAGCTGTTGAGCTCCCAAGATCCACCTGTCTCTGGCCCCCCAGCCCTGGGGTTATGACCATGTGCTGCCCCTACTGGCTTTTTCAGTGTTGCTGGAGTCCCAAACTCAGGTTCCCACGTTCTTCCATTAATTCCAGAGTGAGCACGTGACAGCAGCCACAGGAGCACCTCAGGTCTGCCAGCACGTTCGGATTTCTGTAATCTGTTGTTACAAGTGTGGGTCCATGACTGTGATTCCACCTCACATCCAGGAAACATGGAAAGCGATCACAAAACACAAATACCCGCACAGTTAGAAAGACATAAAATATTTAAAGGGGGTATTTACTGTGAGAGGGACACCACTCAGCACTAGGAAAACCCCGAGGGGATTCTTTTCCTCCAGGCCCGGTTCTTGCTAAGGCTTTTAAAGATCATTAAGATGGAGTTTGGATGGAGAGATGGTTTCCCCTTTCTGAGGAAATACATCTGTCTTTAGCAAGTGCGGTCATGGCTGCGCAGCCGATGCTTGTTTCCTTGTTCGTGTGTCTCAGTGGCCTCCACGGCTCCCGAGGACAGGGCTGAGTGCCTGGACACAGGCTCCTCAGTATCCAGAAGCTGCCCAGGTGTGTAGTTAAAGAGGAGGCGCTCTTCTTCCTGAAGACCCGGGTCCTCTCCTGTGAACCTGTCTACTGATAATTTGATGCTCACGAATAATTTAGTCTGTTATCCAAGTCAGTTCCCTCTTTCCCACTACCCCTTCCCCAGCTATTCAAAGGGAGCTTGGCCTTTATTTAGACTGTGTGAAATGCCCACCAGCAGGTCAGTTGTGAGTGCTGCTGGAAGCCACCAGGCCGGCATTCCAAACTGTGGCTCTACCCTGGAGTTCCTCTGGTCTACCAGCAATGGTGACAGTCTGGGCTGGAGGGGGCAAGTTTCTTCTTCGTTGTCATTTAGTTTTGGAAGAAGAACTCTGTTTTTCAGTAATGGTTCTCATTGTCAGGATGGTGTCTCTCTGGATGTTTTCTGGCTCCCAAGTATAGCACTTTCCCAAGGGAGCACTGCCAGGCCCTGCAGACCCCAGCCTGCCACTGCTTGCTGGAGTGCCTGCACTGCCTCTGAGGTGCTCCCGCACCGCCCCTGAGGTGGTGCTCCTGCACTGCCCCTGAGGAGCTCCTGCACTGCCTCTGAGGTGCTCCTGCACCGCCCCTGAGGAGCTCCTGCACTGCCTCTGAGGTGCTCCCGCACCGCCCCCGAGGAGGTGCTCCCGCACCGCCCCCGAGGTGCTCCTGCACTGCCCCGAGGTGCTCCTGCACTATGGAATGGAATTAGACACTTGACTTCTACACATTTGACTCTCTGGGTCAAGAGAGTTCAGTAAATAAAATTGCCAAGTATGGGAAGAGGGAACATGGATTTCTTGGTGACCCACAGTACAACATTCCCTGTGTGTAATAGACTTGACGTTCATTTAGCACAAGTTGTAAGTGCTAAAGTCAGGTGAAGAGGACAGGGAAGAGGAGGGGGAAGGAGAGGGGAGGAGGAAATATTTCTAAATTCGTTCCAAGGTGAAAATCCAGAAATCATCTATAGGCAAAAGTTTGTTGTTTTTTTTTTTTTTCCCCTCCAGATACTTTAAATTGCCCATTGAGCTGAAGATGGTTGGTTCTGTAGATATATTGCAGGCAGTGTATCTTTTACACACACTAGTTTGAGAAGTAATATGCCAGATCTTGACCTGGTTAGTACTTGCATAGGAGCAATAGGCCAGGGCAATGAGAAGAGCAGGAAAATATTTGTTAATTTGTTAGCAGATGTTGGACTCTGAAACTATTCTCTGTAGTGATGGCGGGAGCTAAAGTCTGGGGCCATGCTTGATTGACACCCAACCCCACCACACACTGTGACTGCGAGTTGGATGCCTGTAAAGATGATTGTGTTTGATAATTAATTAATTAGTTAAATTTGAGACATGCTTTCACTCGACAGCGTAGGCTGGCCTCAGACTTACAATCCTCCTGCCCCAGCCTCCAGAGGCTCATGCCGCCATGCCAGCCAGTTAGCTTTTTTAAAATCCATGCTTACTGAATTGCTTTGATATAGTTTTTTGATTACACTAATCCAAGCCTTTATAGCTTTAGAGTGCACTAATAAGCTGATAATGGTTTAATAGTTCCATTTTCAGAGCGGTTCAGGAAAAGATAAATGGGAGGTGAAGAGCAGGTGAAAAACCCCATGATGCTCCTCCAATAAAGAAGATTGGCCTTTAGTCCCAGCCCTCGGGAGGCAGAGGCAGGCGGATCTCTACGAGTTGCGGGCCAGCCTGGTCTACAAAGCGAATTCCAGGACAGTCTTGGCTGTTACACAGAGAAACTGTGTCTTGAAAAGCGCCCCCCCCCCCCAAAAAAAAAAAGGTTAAAAAGCACCTTTGACCTGGTACATTCTTCATTCTTGGGGCAGTCTCACACAGTACCTACGCTGTTCATCAACCATCGCCCACATCCAGTGAGCATACCCTGGTAGAGTGGGCAACCAGTTTTGAAATCGAGTTGTTCATTCTGAAAGCCACAGTGTACTGTGGGACTAGACTTCCTATGGTAGTGGAAATGGCTTCCGGGACACACTGGGAGCCGGTGATGGGTTGATGGGCACACCGAAAAGGAGGTTCAAACCTGTCTGAACTTGGGAGCTGGTGCAGGGGCTGTTTTTGACTGTGTCTGCTGTATACACACACACACACACACACACACACACACACACACACACACACACACACGCACGCACGCACGCACGCGCATGTGCGCACGCACGGCACAGCCAGTTTCTGGTGCAGGTGCACTGTACTTGCCGACAGACTTAGATGGCTGGAGATGATGCAGGACCCGAAATGACGATGCTTGCAAAAGCGTCGTTTATTTCAGAGAAAGGATACAGCAGTGAAGCAGCAGGTCTACCTGCTGGGTGTGGAGGGGTGGGCGGAGCTTCAGCAGCTGCCCAGCCACTCTGGACCCTGTGCCTCACACCCAGGAGGTCACACTGGCATCTCCTTGTCTAAAGCCAGCCCTAGGGGCAGGTCCTGGGGGCCTCACTGGGACTAGCTGCCAACCATGGCTGAGACTTCAGCAGTGGCTGCCAAAGATGGAGCGTGCACTGCTTGCCTGGCCAGGCCACTGCCATTGCAGGGGAGTGGCCGGACCCTTTCATGCCTGCTGGCATGACTCCTCATGCACCCAGGGATCTGTGGTGCATTTCTGGGGTTTGCAGCACCCCCCCCCCCCGCAGCTTCTGTGGAGTTGAGTGTGCGTGTGTAACTGCATTTCCATTTTAGAATCTTAAAAATGTGACCTGTGCCAGCGGCTGCTGAGGTATTTAATCTCCCCCTTATTCTCTTAATTCATTATGTTTAACCTTTACGAGACTCTCAGGCTTCCTCAGAGGAAGCTGTGCAGAAGTGTGTCAGGGGGTGAACAGGTGTGTGTCTCAGTGTGCCTTCCGGATGCTAATTGTCTCTCCTTGCTTCTCCATCCCCAGATGAATCGGCTCCTAAGGAAGTCAGCAGGGTGAGTAACCGAACGAATGCAGTTTCTACACCACTGTCCCGGGACTGGAAACGTGAAGTTCCCTTCTCTAATTTCCCTGTTGTCTTAGCACTGAGGTGAGAAAAGCACAGCAGAACTCGGCACCCTTTCCAGGGTGTCCCCGGGGCAGCCGATGCAGAGAGAGGCTGCACACGGAAGCCCCGGGGCGGAACACCCAGGTGAGGCACACATGTGCCTGCACATCTGGAATCGTGCCACAGCTAGACTCTTAGAGCCAGGAGACGGCCGGATTTACAGATTCTCCAGAGGAACCGTGAAGGCGGCATTGGCCAAGCATCCTCATGTGGAGATGTCAACTCAGCCCTGGTGGCAGAGGCCACCCTCAAGCCATCTCCTAGGCAGGACACCACAGCCCAACACTGAGCTGACTCCCTCTTGAACCTTGCCTGTGAAGATCCCTGGATCTCAGCTCAGTCATCTTTACTTGTGGAGGAAGCAAGGCCGATGACTGTGGTGAAGGCTTGGTAGTGTGCTCAGCACCCCGAGATGGTCAGGAGGGTCGTCTCCATCTAGAGTAATACGGTTAAGGGGTCTAGCCCACTTAGCCGCCAGCAGGCAGACCAGAGACAGCTCAGACAGTGAAGTACCTCTGGTGCACACGTGAGGACCTGTGTTTGGATCCCCAGCCCCCATCTTAAAAGAAAAGGCAGGGGTGGCAGTGTGTGTCCATAACCCTAGTAGTAGGGGCGTTTGAGGGATCCAGGATTATGCCTGTTACCAGCCATGTTCCTGTCTTTTCTGTTTCGTGATTGGCTCTTAGAAAGATGTTCTGAAGCCGGGCGTTGGTGGCGCACGCCTTTAATCCCAGCACTCGGGAGGCAGAGCCAGGCGGATCTCTGTGAGTTCGAGGCCAGCCTGGGCTACCAAGTGAGCTCCAGGAAAGGCGCAAAGCTACACAGAGAAACCCTGTCTCGAAAAACCAAAAAAAAAAAAAAAAAAAAAAGAGTTGAGCAGTGGTGGCGCTCGCCTTTAATCCCAGCATTTGGGGGGCAGAAGCTGGCAGATCTCTGTGAGTTTGAGGCCAGTTTGGTCTACAGAGCTAGTTCCAGGACAGCCAAGGAATACAGAAGAAACTCTGTCTCAAAAGACAAAAACAACTGAAGACAAAAAAACAAAAACAAAAAACAAAGGAAAGAAAAAGAAAGAGGCTCTGACCAGAATAGGGAGAGACAGCATCCATATAAGAAGCGATCTCAACTCTCAGTTGCTGGGATGTGCCGCCCTGTGGGCATGTCTGGGCTCCTGGGGGCAGAATACGGCATCTGTGTGCTGCTGCACTCTCACAAATGGACTGTGGCAGAATGGAGTGCATTTTGAGGCTTTCTTTTATAATGTTGATTTTTTTTTTCTCTCCCCCGAGTATTTATAAAAGGCTGCTCTTTGCCCTTGGAATGAATGGCGTTGGTGCTCATTAGGATCTTGGTGAATGCTTTGGTTTTTACTAAGCCAGCCTGATGTGGGGAGTGTCACACTTAGCTGAATCCCATCTCTTTGGAGTGCTCTCACTGGGTTGTCTCTTGGCCCCGCTGATCTGCGGTACTGATACTCTGTAGACCCCCAGGGCCACTGTGTGCCCTGCTGACTGTGAGTTCTGTAGCAGGGTGCCCCCCCCCCCCCGGTCCTGTTCACACTTTTGCTCACATCGGACCATGGACCATCACAATTAAAATTGTGTCTGTGTTTCCGCCCGTATGGTTAACCCATTGATAATCCTTCTGCAGACTCGAATTCTCCCGAGAAAACCAAACAAATGCTTCCCCGAAGTTCATTTTCCGTAGGTCGGTCCTTCCTCACGCAGAAGTTAGCCTCTGTCCCGTGTGTGCTGCTCACACTGTGGTCGTGTGGACAGACCTTCACAAAACCTTTGCATGCAGTCGAGTGTGTCTTGGGGGTCGCTGTTTCATTTCTGTTTTAACTGACTGTACTCGTGGATGGATGGCTAGTTTCCCACACTTCTTTGCCGTTCACGTCTGTGTCTTACAGAGTCTCCTGACAGTGCAGAGGGTGAGCCACACACATCACTTTCAGAGCTCAGTGATCAGGGGCCTTGAGGGGACGGGGCTTAGAATGGTCCCCAGCAGTGTGACCGCCCGGTTTTTTTCCTGAGTGCATGGGACAGATTGCTTTTCCGGAGTCTGGATCCCATTCTCTGGCCTCCACCTTCCCTTGGCCTGGCGAGGGCGGCGACCACATTGCTTCTGTTTAACGCCTCGGTGTGCTGAGGGAACGGTAATGTTTGCTGTCAGTCCAGTCTCGGGGTCACGCCAGGCTCTCCCCATGTTGAATTGGAGTCCTGGGTCATCACTCTCCCCGGGATATTGTTCTTTACTTCCCGAGTCATCCTTTTGGGGAAAGGATTAAGTCAGCCCCAGTTTTTCAGCTTGACTCCCTTGGTCTTGAACCTTTGGCAGAGTTGCCTTTAGACTCCTGGATGCAGCAGCCACAGCTGCCCAGACTCACCACGGCTTCCGATTTCTCCTTGACTCGATTTGCGTGTGATTTAGTTAAGAAAGAGAAGGGCATCCCTTGATAGCTTTAATTGTAGCTTTCTTCCTTCTCTGCGGAAGTGAAATGCCCATACCACCGTGGGACTTTCTGAGTGTCCTGTCTTTGATTCCTGTGAGCACACAGTTGAGTGTCACAGGGCTGTGCTGTGTGCCCTGTGTGCCCGTCCTCGGCTCTGTAGGGAGGGAGGTGGCCGCAGCTAGTGCCGCTCTTCCCAGAGGGACTGGGACAGGACAGGTTTGTAGAGGATGGTGAGGAGTTCTCAGGTACAGGAGGGGTTGAGAACAGGAAGGTGGTCGTCCAGGGGCAGCCAGTGTGCCTGGGGGACCTCTAATATGATGTGAAGGCTCCAAGGGGCTGGAAACAGCGGTGTCAAGAATGTCATTAAGATTGCACCATGTGGAGCAATTCTTTTGTTGAGCTCACAGCATTCAAATGCTTAGGCGGTAAGGTGGAGACTGAGCCGCAGGGTTGGGGCCTCCCTCAGCCTAATGAGCAGCAGAGCACTATTTCCTGCCTCCACAGTGCTTTGCTGCATCCCGAGCCGAGAGCAGCGCTGTATTTTACACAGAAGCCAGTGTCCCGCGGGGCTGACATTCATTCCTTTGGGGAATATTTTTTGACTTCATGCAAATGATTTTCACCTGGGTGTTTACATCCTTTACATTTCTTTGCTTACTCCGTAGTATTTATTCTTTGAAACTGAGCCCTTTTTGGTGGGGAATACAGACCTGAAGCTGGGTGGGGGAGCAGCAGGGGCAGGGAGCAGGTGTGCTCCCTGCCGAGGCTGCTCTTTCAAGGGCTCCATTTCCCGGAAAGTGAGAGGGGTCTCTGTAGAAGATCCTCCTCCGCCAAGGATCACTTGATCCTGTGAATAGGGTCAGACACCTTCTGATCCCTAGAACTGGAGTTAACAGATGGTTGTGAGCCACCATGTGGGCGTGGGAAATTGAACCTGGATCCTCTAGAAGAGCAGCAAGTGCTCTTAACTGCTGAACCATCTCTCCAGCCCCTCAGGAGAGGTGTTCTAATGGCTGCGCAGAAAACCTAGTTATAACTGAACATATAAAGCCAAGGAAGCCGGAAGGTAAACGTGCCAAGACTCAGAGCTTCTCTGTGACTGAGTAGGAAATGGGGGTCTTCTGTCTAGATGGGTGTAAAGTGAAGTGGATTGTTTCAGTGTCCCCAAGGGCAGGTGAAGTCCTGTTAGCACTGAATTTCCTAAAAGTGCAAATATACGTTAATGTGGCTGATTTTGCAGCCATGCTCAGTCAGTTCTGAAGCAAAGCGTTAAAACATGGTTCATTTCTCAAGAGTGACAGTGACGGCACAGCTCTGGACTCAGGGGGAAGGGGAGGAGTCACTGTGCCTCCCTCCAGCCAACAGCCATAGCTGGCATGATATCGCCAAGGGTAGACCACGAGAGACCGGAGCAGGAGGCTGGGGAGTTCAGGGCCAGCCTCTACCACATAGTGAGTCTGACGCCAGAAGGACTGCCTTGGAGGCTATCTCAGAGTAACAAAAACAAAAACAAAAACAAAAACAAAAACAAAAAACCCAACAACAGAAAAGAACAAAGTGAGGACGTGGAGAGTGAGAACATGCATCCTTTAAAATCCAAGTAAAGAAGTAGCAATTACATAAAAAACGTAGAGGCTGAAGTGTGTGTTGTTAGTGTAAATACATGTCAGGCATACTATGGATGTGCATGTATATGTGTAGTGTGTGTGCACCTGTGCATATGTGTGTGTAGGTATATGTGTGTGTGCACCTGTGTGTATGTGAGTGTGTTTATATGAGTGTGTGTATGCATATCCATGTGTCTGTATCTGCATTTTCAGGTGTGTATGCATGCCTTTGCCCGTGAATGTGTGTGTGTTGGGGGCATTAGCTGTGAGGTAGCTTTGTATGATCCGAGATAATATGTATGGACAAGTGTGTGGAAGGCCAGCAGAGAACCTGTCACTTTGATAATTAATAGACCCATACAACTTGGACACTGTGTTAGTAACTTCGCCCACTGCTGTGGCAGAATACCTGGGGTAGACAACTTGAGGAAGGAAGGGCGTGTCTGGGGTCACGTTTCGGGGGATGCTGGTGGTCCTCCGTGTTGGGAGAGCCATGGCAGCAGCACGGAGCAGCTGTGGAGCAGAGAGAGACGAATTCCAGTGCTCAGGAGCCCAGGACCCTGGCCCATGGAGTGTTACTGTCTGCATGCAAGCTAGGTTGTAGTTGGTTGTTTTTGTTTCACTTTTTTGCTCTTTGGGGGCCCACCACCCAGCTCCTAAATAAATACATGGAGACTTATTCTTACTTATGAATGCCCAGCCCTTAGCTTGGCTTGTTTCTAGTCAGCTTTTCTAACTGAAATTAGCCCATCTACTTTTTGCCTCTAGGCTTTTTACCATTCTCTATTTCTGTACTTCTTAACTCCGTGTCTGGCTGTGTGGTTGTGTGGCTGTGTGGCTGTGTGGTTGGGTGACTGGCCCCTCTCCTTTTGCTCCTTGATCTCTCTTCCCAGATTTCTCCTCCTATTTATTCTGTCTGCCTGCCAGCCCCACCTACCCTTTCTCCTGCCTTGCTATTGGCCGTTCAGCTCTTAATTAGACCAATCAGGTGTTTTGGACAGGGAAGTAACACAGCGGCATCACAGAGTTAAACAAGGCAACATAAAAGAATGCAACACATCTTTGTATTATTAAACAAATACTCCACAGCGCGAATGAATGTAACACAACTTAAATTAATATTCCACAACAGTAGGTTGTTCCACCTCAACTAACCCACCCCAGACACTCCCTTTCAGACATGACCCCCGGAAGCTTGTATCTTAAGTGCTTCCTGGATCCTGTCAAGTCGATGGCATTAACTAACCAGCACAACTTCTAAAGAGCGCTTAAGAGATGCCATGCCCCAGACAGGTAAAGAAAAATAGAAACATTCTTAATTCTGGAAATCAAACAGCCCAACCAGTGTTTCTCATCTGGAAAGAGAGGAAGAGCCCTTGGAATGCCTGCAAGGGGAACCCCCTCCCCTTCTCGTTATCAAACATATCACCTGAAATGGCTTTAGCCACTTGAACTTGTGAACGTGGGGAAGAACCCTTCTCTTCTCAGCCTCTGCTGCTGGTTACTCAGGCAGCCACCAGAGCCGCAGAAGCCCTCAAGAAGCTCGCCCCTGAGTGTGGCAGGGCCCCGAGTAGATTTGATGTGAAGCATTCCCCCGGGCAACCCAGTCTGTCCTTCTGCCACCTAGGCGAAGCTCTCACGGTTTATTGTTGGATCTGCTTGCTTGCACTTTGTTTGGGCAGAGCCCACAGTATCCGCGGTAGATTGAACACATGGACCATTTGTCTATGGAGAATTGTTTCTGATTTCCTAATGGCAGTGTTACATAAAAGACACATATGTTCTCTGTGGTCGTCAGTGGAGGCCATTTGGTCTGAGGCTCAGTACTAAACCATGCCAGACGACAAAAAACGGGAACCGAACAACATTCCCTTGTCACAAGATTTCAAACTGTGTCCCGTTTGATCCCACCATTCTCAGCAGCCGCAAACCCACACCAGGGTGCACGTATTTAAAGATATTACAACAGGAGAATTGTTTGAAGACCAGATGTGCAGCCGGTTCTGGTCCCCCGAACCCCAGGTGTCGTGAACATTGCTGTTCAACACACACCTTTATTGTAAAGAAAGGAATACAGAAAATACCTTGAAATAGTATACCTTGATGGATCTAGCTGCTCTTCTGTTGCAGATTCTCATTAAGGTGTTTGATTTTTTTTTTTTGTCAAAGAGACGGGCTATTTGCTCTTCTTTTCTTATTTATCCCCCTCAACAAGAGCTTGAAGTCCCCGAGAGCCAGAGCTTCGGCTACTACAGTGTGCTTGCACTACTGAGAACCTTTCACTACCGGGGACCCCCACCCGGAAGCCCATATGCCGGGCCCAGCCCTTCCCCCTACATCTCCTGGCTCCTGTTCTCATCATTCCCCTCCACATCGGGTTTCTAGCAGTGACAAAAGCATCAGAATCTTTTGCTGTTGCAGTCAGTGGTTCCTGACTATTGCTTCATTCTCCTTTTCCTAAGTTGTTTTCAAATAACCCTCTGCACCCTGTTGTTCTTCCTGAGTTAAGTTAGTTTGTGTTATTTAACAAACCCTTGAATTCATTATTCTCTTTTGCGTCGGGTTGATGGCATGGTTTCAGAAGCAGATCCTGCTTGTGTGTGGAATCCCGCCTGATTCCCCAGCTCAGTGTGAAATTCCTCGGGTGGTGCCTGATGTGGTGGTGGACACTGCTCACTCCCGAGCTGGTGTCCTGTGTGTTGTCCCTCTGCTCTGTCTCAGGTCTTCTCCAGCTTTCTCCAAGTCCCTGACTGTGTTCCCGGGTACATGCCCGCCTTCTTCACAGAGGGTGTAGCATTCCTCAGAGTCGCTTTCTGGAACTGGCAGGGCAGCTGCCTTTCCCCTCTCCCCGAACTCTAGGGTCAACCTCCTGTGACTGTCAATTGCTATTCTTACTTAATTTTCAGAGGTGTTGAGGGTCGGTCCCTGGGTCTTGCAGATGTTAGGCGAGTACTTACCACCAAGCTGTTAGCCTTTTTCAGTCTGCTACCGGGAGTTTAAAACACAGGGCTGCTGGAAGCCAGCCTCTCACTCCAGACTATCAGTGCGCCTCCACCTCCGCCTCTGAGGCTCCTGGACTTCATTGGTCCTTCACTGCTCAGTTGTAGAGTCGTTAGCATTCTCCAGTTTACGCTGTCTATGTGACCAAAAAAAAGTCTTTATTTATAGCTTTGCTTACTTGAAAATGCCTAAACTGAGCCGGAGACACAGCCCGGAATGTAGAGTGCTGACTGTGCGGGGTGAGGATGCAAGTCCAGTGTCCAGATCCACACCGCAGACAAGTGCCAGATGCCCCGAGACGCCACAGTGAGCCCCGAGTGACGGGTGGGGACACAGTCAGATTTCGTAGGGGACACTGTGACGTCTGGCGGATAGGACTTCTCACGTTTGGTTTTTGTGTCCTGGTGCTGTCCTTGTGAAGTGCTGTGTTGGGTGGTCGTGCTGGTA